>NW_010335696.1:15408-113328 GCF_000700745.2 Antrostomus carolinensis
CCAGTGCTGCGGGAGCTGGGGGGGCAGGGGTGTACTGGAGGGCTAGACTCCAGGCACAGCCAGAGGTATGGGGCAGCAAAGGACAGATTTTAACATATAAGGATCTGGATTTTAGCACCTTAAAAATCGGTTTTGCAGCCCAAAGCAAGTGAAGCAAGCAGGCAGGCCTCTGCTGAGCTCAGCGATATTTGGGAAACCAGCTTAGACATTACCAGGTTGGTGGGGAACCCTGATTCCCTTTGGCTACATTTGGCAAAGGTGCCTGTTCTGCCCAGCTCCTCACAGCCCTGCGGCAGATCAGACCCTCCCCTGAAAGACGGCAGGCGGGGGAGAGGGCAGCCGTGCCCAGCCCCCAGCCAGCACTCCCGCCTTTGTGTCCCGCTCCAGGGGCAGAATCCCCTTCTGCAACCGTTGAACCGGCCATGCTGGAGCAGCACAACCCGCCTTTATTTGCCAAACCCAGCAAGGCGCAGGGTGCTGCTTCTGCAAACAACTCAGGCCCAGTCATGCCATGTCCCACTGCAGGGAAGCACTGTGCCCTGGGTGCTGCCATCACTGCTCCTGCCTGGAGGATGAGGGGCTGCCGGCTCCGTTCTCACCTGAGCTGGGTCAAACTGGACTGAGGGGGCAGAAGGCCACCAGCCCCAGAGCTCCTGCTGCCTCTTCCTCCCCTCAGCAGCCATTTTCCCTGACCAGGCAGCAGTGACTCAAGCCGCAGCCGGCCCAGGCAGCAGTGACTCAAGCAGCAGGTCTGCCTTTGCCACCACTGCCAGCTTCATGCAGGAAGGACACTGTTGGGGGAGAAGTACAAATACTAGGAGCTTGGGGTTTTGTTTTTTGGGTTTTTTTTGGTTGACTGGCCTCTTCCCCCTGCATGCCCGTGCCCTCCCACTCCCATTCCCTTCAGTCTCTGCTCACAGAGTTACAAGCAAGAATCCCAGTGCAGCTGCAAATCGTGTCCATCAAGGAAGTCTGTGGAAAAGAGGCTGGGAGCTGCAGTGCTCAGGGGAGCCAGAAAAAACCCCCGGGCACCCCCAGCCAGTCCATGCTTTCCAAGTTAGCCTCAGCCAGATCCAGGGCTATGCCCCCAGACGGCTCGTGAGCAAAGTGCAATTCCGAGGTGTCCATAGGTGAAGGCGGGTGGTCCAGGATGGCCGAGCTGCTCAGCATCTCATTGTGGAGGTCGTCAATCAGGGACAGGGGCTCTGGCCCATCGTGGCCTGCTGTCAGCAGCGGGAGGCCAGTGCTGCTCTCCAGGAAGTCCTCCAGTCGGCCCACGGGCACCGGCTGCCCTAAGGACACTGGCACCGCCAGCTCTGAGGAATGGTGGCTGCTGGGCGGTGGGGAGCAGGCTGGGGCCACGGGTGGTTCTTTCCCAGCTGGGGACGACTCATCCTTGAAGTCGGCAGAAATCTCTGTACAGGGAACAACCAGGCAAGCCAGGGTGAGGAAGAGCTTGGCCGAACACCAGAAGGATCCCTCCCACCCACCAGGGCAACTGGAACCCCCCAGACTGAGCCATAGCTGACCACCAAGTAGGATAAGGAAACTCGTCCTGTGCCTGCACTCGGCCTGCTATGAGGAGTTTTCAGCTCACCTGCGGGGAACTCAAGCTCTGTCCAGTATCGCAGAAGAGATGTGCCCAGATCGTATGTAGCAGAGCCACGAAGAAGTTTTTTTCTACTGACATCTCCCTTAGTGCCTTAATGACTACTGCCTGTGCTAAAGGCACTGGCAGGGATGCTGGGGCAAAGACCTGGGCCATGACAGACTCTCTCCTCAGTGCTCTCTAATCCCTGGGCCCAGACCCAAAGACTGTGGGAAAGGCTGGCTTTGTCTCCTTACCTCCACTTTCGATGAGAATGTCAAACAGGTCGTCCATCTGCTGGCTGGAAGAGCCATTCTCCTGGGGAGAGCGAGTGCAGGATTAGCTTCCTATTTACCAGGGGAGCTTCCACCTCCAGCAACACCCTTGGCTGCTGGCTCTCCCCCCTCGCCCCAGGGATGGGGCCATTATCTAGCAAGAATCAGCACACAGAGGCACGGCACCAGAACCCTCTGTAACCCCACGCTGTTACCGGAGAGGAAGGTATAGTCAGCAACTGCTGTACTAACACTCGCCAGCCAGTGAGTGGTTTGGGATCTCTACCTGTGGTTTAGGGTCTGCCCCAAACCCTCCAGAAGGAATCTGGCTAGGAAGGTACAGTTAGAAAGGGACGGTTGTGTCTCCATTCTCTATTACTGGCCCACATGGAAATCTGAGCAGATTTACAATGGCAATTTTTCACCGGCTCTCCAAGGAAAGAAACCAGGGAGAAGAATTGCTCTCACCTGGGCCTTTGGCTGTTGCTTCACAGCCTCTTCATAGCCTGGTGGCTCTTTCATTGGGACCGAGGGAACAGGGAGAGGAGGTGGAGGAGTTCCAAAAAGCGACGTGTGCTGTTGCTGCTCCTGGTCCATCTGGGATGGGGAAGGGACAGCAGGCGAGCTGGGCTGCGATGAGGGCTGTTTGGAACAAACTCCTGTCTCACAGCTGCTTTGAGAGACCATCACCCCCTCTTTTGGTGAGGGCTGCACAGAGGCCTGCACTGCTCTGCTCCCAGCAGCCTGCCTTCTTCCGTGTACTCTGCACACTACTGGCTGCAGGGGAGGAAGACATTTCCTCTCCACCTGACATCTGGAAATTTTTTGCTGATTTTTTCTAACACTAAAACCAGACAACCACACCACAAACTGCCACTGGGCTGCTCCTGGATGGGGAGAGCCTCATCTGTCCAAGTGGGGGATTCCCCTAGCACTTTGGAGAGAGAGGGCACTTCCCCTGCTGTGTTCAGCCTACCTGCGCTGTATATCCAGGACCGATCTGTTACCCACCGCGCTCTGCAGTGCCTGCTCTGGGGACACAATCAAGCTTCACTAGCAGCAAGTTTCACAGACTGATGGTGGGTGGAGAGCACCAGAGCACTCAGCAGCACCAGAGACCTCCAAAGGAAACCCCAAGGGCTGCAGGAAGTGGTGCTTGTGACTCAGCTTTACCAGATGAATCAGCACACAAATGCACATAAGAAAAGTTGAAACATGGATCGGGTCTTTTCATCGACAGCAGTCAGGCGTGATCCATGCTGAAACCTGCTCCTCTGGAGCGGCAATCCCCGGGCAGCAGCTGAATGCCAAGTGCCAACACTTGTATGTGTTGATGCTCTTCCCCACCCTGTTTTCCCTGGAAAACTGTTCAGCTGTTCTGTGACCTGCAGGCCCAGGCCAGCAGAGCTGCTCTGGGGTCCACCCTCTTCCTGAGAGGGGGTAGAAGCTGGCACTGTGGCACAGGCCACTGGGGTGTGCTGGGAGGGTACTGTTTTTGACACATTGGGTGGGCCAGCTTTGCCAGGAGCAGCAATTTTCAGGAAAATTTGTGGAAACCCTATTGGGGAAGAAGGGCTGCAGGTTTGGAGGTGCTGAGAAACACAATGTGGTGTGGGGCAGCTGCCCTGTGGCCACCTGTAGACCTGGCTTCTGACTCTACAGGGAGGCAAAAGGATTAGGAAAGTCACTACAGGAGTCTGAGGGAAAAGCTGCCTCTGTTTGCCTTCTGCATTTCCTTCAAGGTCTCAAAGCAAATGAAGGCACTGACCCTTGGCAAAGTGGATATCCCATCTGACTACAATAGAAATGACTCTTGTCTTCATACCCTTTTCATCATCTGTGATCCTCCAAGCTCTAAAAACTCTTCATAATCTTTCTGTATCTTATCTTAATTACATGTTAGAAAGAGCCCTAAGTCATCCCTGATGTGGGCTAGAAAGGGAGGAGATGCATTGCAGAGCCTCTTTACAGCCATCACCTGGAGAAGGGGTAAAGCCAGAGGTGCTCTTTTTTTCTCGAACCTGCATTGCACTTCACAAAGAGATAGATTAACAGGTGTGTGCTCATGGCATGCGAACGGAAATCACAGCATGTTCATCAGTACCAGAGAGTAAAAGCTCACATCCTTTTGTCCCTCTCCGAGCTCATACGCCACCTTCAGTAGCAGATGTACTGCCCACACCACCCTCTCTCCATGCAGGAGCCACCTTTTCAGTTCAGCAGCACTCCTTTAAGAATAAGGACCAGGGACACCTCTGTGAACCAAGGCTTCCCACTCTGGCCTCTCATCGTTTTTAATCAGTAGACAACACTTGTTTAAAACATCAGCTGGTATTCTGCCAAGATGTGGAACCAAAGGGCAGAAGCTAGTAAACTGTCAGGGTTTAGCCCAGAGCTCTTTGCTGTTAAAGCCTCCACATCACTTCCAAGCGTGCCCATAGGGGACGACCTCATGGACTCTTAGTGCTCCTGAAACTTCATGCCTGACGGGCTCTCCATCGCAGCTACTTCAGCAGCAGGCAGGGGACTGGAGAAGCTAGGCCAGGCACCCCTCTGCTGACACGTTCCAGCTGAAAACCAAACACTGTGCAACTGCAAGCTGTGGCAGAAGCTGCTGTGAGATCTCACTTGCTGTGATGATGGTCTCTGACCAGGATTGTGTGCGTGTGTGTGTGTGTGTGTGTGTGTGTGTCCCCTTCCCACCACTGGCTGCTACAAACCCCAGCAGCAGGCAAAGAAAAACAAGGAAGAAAAGTGAGCAGGCAGCGAGCTACCTTTCTGGCAGATTGCTTTAGTCCTCTGGGCTGCTGCTGCTTCTGCTGCTGCGTGGGCTGCTGCTTCTGCTGCTGCTTGGGCTGCTGAGGGGTGCTTGCAGGTAGCTGACACGGCGGTTGGCTGGAAGTTTTAGCGGGCGATGATTGTACTCTCTGGAAAGAAAAGAGTATCTGTGAGCAGCTATTCCCCAGACACAACATGGAGCAAGGCTTGTGTTTCTTAAACCATTCATGAAGTTTGTTTTTCCCCCCTCTTTATTCTTTAGGAAATTCAGACAATCGTTCTGTTTCACCAAGCAGAGAAAACAGATTGGGGTGTGATCCAAAGTCCTAAAAAAGGAGGTAGCCCCACTCTAAATCCCTGGCCTATCCACAAGATCCTTCAAGGGCTGGAAAACCTGACACAGGACCTGTGCCCTTCTGGAGCAGTGGCTGGAGTTCAGGTTGGATACCCTGAGGTATCCAGGGTGACACCAGACACTGGTATTTAGACAGCTGACTCATATCTCACCTGCTATGCAGCACATGCAGCCTACTCTGTGCCTGCCCCGATGGCAGACGCTGCCACTTGCTCTGCAGAAGGTGCAAGAAACATGTCAGCAGAGAATGAAAATCTTCTCTGATGCCATGGAAGATGCTGGGGTTTGACTTGTGCCATAAAACCTGAGTATATTTATCCCTTCCTGGAAGAAACACTCTGAATATTTCTGTTAAGTGCTGAGCTCATACCAACAGGGGAATAGTAGATCATGTCTGACGAAAGACTGTTAACACTGAAATACCGACACACATTAAAACAAAGAGCAGTCAAAAAGCAAAAATTCTGCTCCCAGGTCCTGATTTCAGCTCTCGGTAGGCAAGGTGGCCTATCACTCCGACTACAATCTCTCTAACAAAGGACAAACAAGTCTCTCTAACAAAGCAAGGTGAAATACACCTCGCTTTTTTAACACCACAGGCATAGCTGTTCTTTCAAAAAGCAGTGAAATGTGGCAGCAAACCCTTGTCTTCCAAGCCTGAGATCCTGCCCAACAGAAGGCAGAACCACATGTTTGGAAGAATGCTGAACAGCCTGTGATGCACACACTCAGTCGGGCAGTGCTGTACACAGCTCCTCACTGTCAAATTCCAGTCCTTTTGCTGAAACAGAGCTTACACTGCTCTGTTTTACAAAGCCAGGAACTACCAGCCATCAGTCATAGCAAGCAACTCGGCCATTTTAGTATTTACTGCATTGAATTTCCACTGCGTTAACTCATCCTATGGTAACCTGAATTCTAGGAGTGGGAAGAGGGAGGGAGGAACCCAACTGCCTGTGGCAGGGATGTGATCTAACCCTTGCCTACCTGCAAGGCTGGGCAGCTACTCCCGGCCTTCCCGTGGGGTGAGAGGCCCTGCCTCTCGGTGCTCTGCTTGGTCACGGTGAGGACGATGTGGGTCCCTGTGGAGTCAGTGATGAGGGTAGGGGGAGGGGTGCTCTTGATGAGGTCACTCAGGGCACTCCCTTGCTGGCCAAGGAAAAGCCGTGGGCTGTGGAACTGGCACGGCGGCTCTGCTTCTGCAGCTGGCACCTCCTGCTTCACCATCACGGCTTTCTTTGGCACTGGGCTTGGATCTGAAGTGTCCATTTGGCTAGTGGTTGGTGCAGGGCTGAATTGGTCTGTTTGGCCACTGGATTGCTTTGCAAACTGGCAACTCAGGAAACCGTTTTCACTCTTGACCTGGGTGCCCAATGCTACTGGGTTGGAGACAAGGGCTGTTCCTTCTCCTGCAGCTGCTGGGGCCGGTAGTGACTGCTGAGAGCGCTTCTCCTGCTCTAGCTGTAGTCTAAGCATCTCAACCAGCTGCTGCTTCTGCTTCAGCATGCGGGTGAGTTCCTCGATCTGCTTGTCCTTCTCCTGCAGCATCTGGTCTTTGTCCCTAGCTTCTGCATCTCTGCTGTTACCAGTGCTGCAGCGCTCTGACCTGGGTGCTGCATTTACGCCGCAGGAGGCAGACTTCGAACTTTCTTCCTTCACCAGGAACTGCACTGGAGACGCCTGCAAGGTGAGCTGGGTCAGGGGTGAAGTCACCATCTCTCCAAAGGTGTCTCCAGTGGCCGAGTTCTCATCCCCTGTGCTCATTTGCGAGCGCTCAGAAGGAGTGGGAGAAACAGGAGGAGTTGAGCCTGTGCTGCCAAACTTCATCACGCCACCACCAGTGACTGTGGCCACAACTACTTCTGCTGGTGCAATGCCAGTTGTGACCAGGGCTGGCCCTGTGCTCAGTCGGGCAGCTGGGAAGGGTACCACCACCTCGGCAGCTTTTGGGAGGACAGCTGCTGTGCTGGGCTTAGGAGTGGGAATTGTTTGGCTGGCTGCACCATTCTGCTCTTGGTAAGCTCTGAGACGCTCAATCAGGTCCGTCTTTGTGCCCGAGACAGGCAAGGCCCTCAACTTCAGCTCTTGCTTCAGCTCTGCTACCTGATGAGGGGGAAAAAGCAGGCAACATTAAGAAAACATACACTCTAACCAGAACACCTATTAACTGCTACCAGAGCCATGGAGCAAAGGACTAAACTGCCCCTCCTGCAGGCCAACAAACCTACACCTCAGATACAGACTGCAAGGCAGCAGTGCCAGCTGCTATCACTAACTCCTGTCAGTCCAGCTCAGCCCTGCTCTGGAGCAGCAGTATCATTCAGCACTGCCCTCTCCGCTGACAATGGCAAAAAAAGGGGCTGTGCAGCTGCACAGGACATTTACCTTCATCTCATCCAGGTTGGCAGGGAGAGGGCCAGGCTTGCCCACTGCAGCGTTACTGTTCTGTCGAATCAGCCCACTGGAAGCAGAGGATACTGAAGATGTGCTGCTGACCGTGGCAGAGAGATTGCGTACAGCAGGGGCACTGGCACCACTCTGCTGCTCTCCTGGAGGCCTGCAGGGAAAGGAAAAACACGGGCATCAAAACCAAGGTGGAGAGGCACTGGAGGCCCTGAATGTCAACAATCAGACACGTTCAGAAACATCTGGATCACTAGTGCTACCCTAGACATTAAAGCTCAACAGTGCTTTAGAGTATATCCATGCCCCTTACCCAACCAACCAACTCACTTCATCTGCTTTTGTCTGATTCATCTGACACCAGCCCTTTTTCCAGCCCGCTGTAACTTAATGAGATTGAGTGTGTTACACCCACCCACCAGCCTCACACCCAGAACACGTCTCTGCTAACAGTATTGGGGAAGCAAGTGCTTCCTAAGACAGAGCTGCCATTTAGGACCCATACTTTGGAGGAGCTGGCAGGATGGTCTGATAGTTGTAGTGCTGCTGCTGCTGCTGGTTGAGGATCTGAAGCTGGAGAAAGAGCTGCTGCTGCTGCAGTATTTTGGCATAGGATGAATCCATGGGAGGAGCTCCCTTGTTCTGCTTTTGGTCCGGGGGAATATACTGATGATATTTAAGCTTCTTGACTTTCGGCTTCAACTCCTTGGCTTTTTTACTGCGCTGAGACTTCTCACTAGCAGACTTGGGCTGGCTTTGCTATTTAGAAGAAAAGGAGGAAGCAAGTAAGAATGGAATCACTGAAATAACATAACACCCCACGTAAACCAGAATGCACACTGGGATTTTTGTTTCAAAATTCTCCAGATTTGACCTCAGGGTCTTTCCATGCTTCTCTAACTCAGGCAACAGTATAGTCATAGCACCCACAGCAGCTTACGCTGCACCGTAACGCAGGTCACCTTTCCCAGCACACCAGATCATTTGCTCATCCAGTGCAGGGTCACTGACTCTAATTATGGATAATGCTGATTGATTGTTTCAGAAGTTTTTTTCATTCAGGACCCATTTTACAGAAGGTAAATACATAATGGAACAGAAAAACCTATTAAACATGTTATAACTAGTGTCAGAGGAAGGCACTAGTGATAATAAGCTTTCCTTCCTTTGCATCTGTTAACACAATACCTCCAACTCCAAACCTTCTTTAGAGTAATCATCTTATCCTCCTTTCGACTACAACAATGAAGAAATCAGCCAAAAAGTACCTTAATGAGTGTTGGTGGGGGCTTGGCAGCAGTAAGAGCTGCTCCATTGGTAAGACTAGGAGGCAGAAGAGGTGGAGGTGGCAGAGGCGGGGGTGGCTGTTCAGGTAGGAAAAGGGTTTCACTGGAGTCTGTGTTAATCTGCAATTGGGATGAACCCTGCAGGGACAGAAAGAGGCATAATGAATACACATATGAGGAGGGAAACAGTTTAAGAGAGTGCAGGAAGTGTCCACTGACAGGGAAGCAGCATAGCTTTCAAGTCATTAATTAGAATCCTTTAACCCAGTCCTTCAGTTGCCCCTGAGAAGCAGCACAACTTCTTAGGGTAGAAAAGGAATCAAAATCCCACACCTCTATCTCCCAGCTTTGCCTGCCAGAATCAGTCACACACCAGCACAGGCCATACCACCAGGTAATGACTGCCCCCCTTCCCCACATGGCACCACTACAAGTGCTTCTAAATAATCAGAGGACTTCACCAACACCACACACAGCTAAGACCCCTTGTGAAATCCTACAGACTATACCTTTTAAGAATCCCTTGGTCTCACTTTTTAGGATCCTCTGCCACAAATCAGCAGTAGCTGTGAAGCTCCAGGGCACTGCAGGAGGCCACCGCATTCTCACCTGAGCTAGTGATGTGCCAGTGGTGGTAGGGAGAGGCTCACAAATCCGGGAGTCCATCGGCGATGGGACAGACCCCTGGGACTCATGGCTGGCTGGCTGTTCTGGGGAGAGGGCATCACTGCTGTCCTCATCAAAGGAGGAATTGTCTGCAACCTTTGGGTAGTTCACCTGTCCAACTAGAAACACAAACATCAACTGTGGTCTTTAAAGTGGAATAAGATATTATTTCACTTGACACTAGACATTTCACAAAGATATGAAGGCACGGAGAGAGTTGCATCTGAATTGTGCTTAAAGCACCAACCAAAAAAGAGAGAACAGTGCCCAAACTGGATCAGTTTTAAGCGCTGACATTCATCTCTGCTATCGGGAGAATGAAATGATGCAGACGAGGGTGAACCACTTCCCTTGCTTCTTAGGCAGACATGATCAGCAAGTGTAACGAGGTACTTAACTCTGCTCAAACTCACATCTGTGTCATGGCTTATTTGATTATCATTTGGCACCCAAAAAGAAGAAGGTTAGACACTGTAAGGTTGAGTCCTGGTTTCTTTGGTGTTCATCCTATCTGGTGGAAGGTAGAATCCCTCTTCAGGACAGAATCCCAAATTGTCCTCTAGTTTTATAAGGAACAAGGGCTATGGATTAAGTGGTGGCCCTGACTGCTATGAGCATTTCTGTCTATCTACATGTCCAGTAGATAAATTCACTTGAGTGTACATTTGTAATGCACTAATGTTTTTTGGATTACATTATCTCAAATTAATCCTGATAAGCAGGAAAATACTATCATTTGCGTCTAACATAAAAGCAACAGAAATCCAGAGAGATGTCAGAGTCAGAAAGAAGCCACATCTCTAATGCTCCAGTTCACAAGTTCACTTTTTCTCTTCCTCAATCAATTCTTGTGCAACAGTGAAGGCAGGCTCTCCCACAACACTGTCCTTTTCCTTTTCCATGAAAAGTATTCTGTCTTGCTCGCAGTTGTGTCCCATTCATCTTTAAAGTAGCTGTGCGTGTTTGAGGGGATGAACAACCACAGACACACACAGACTGGGAGGACGGGAAAGAACACTGCTGAGGCAGTGGGAAGGCTATTCCTCAGCATTCCTTTCAGCCCTTGGAATGGCACTGGCATGATTTACATCTGTTCTGGTTTATTTTTAAAGAGGTTGAATCCTCTGAAGTTTTTAAGTTCACAGACAGCTTTTGTTTCATCACACCTGTTTATATTCTGTCTCCTCCCTGATCTGAGTAAGTCAGTGGATTCTCCCTGACCAAGGGATTTTTAATGAGAGAATCTAGAGAATGCAATCTTCAACATTTCAAGACTTTAGGGTATGCAATTGCTTTCACATTATTCTGAGATGTCCATACTCCCTGTAATTTAATGTAGCGCTACCTGGACCAGAGGGAGTTCTGCTTTTCAGAATCCTTGGGGCTGAAAGGCTGTGATTCTGAGACAGGAAAATAAGACCAACCATGGCATTGCACTCCCTTAAGACAGGCAGGTGAACTGACAGGAAATCACAGTCACCTATGGGAAATGTCCTCGACACAGATCCTCCTCTGGCCTTACCTATAATGGCTTCCTTCAGGCTTGATTCCACAGGCAAGATGTTCTTCTCCACCAGCTCCATGGGACCTGGCCTCTGTGCTATCTTCTCATTGAGGTCATCTGCCAGCCTGGCTCTCTTGAGCTTCAGCTGCTTAGCCTGCAAGGAGGGTTCAGCTGAGGTCTCTGTTCAGGGGAAAGTAAATAAAATGGCATCAGTCCAGCATGGGTCAACCTATGCACTTCAGCAGCATTTTACGGCTATTCAGAAAAGTAACTGTAGATAACAGTAGATACTATACAGAAAAATAATTGCAGATAACAATAGATAACTATGCACTATAGAGACATTACAAATATTATGTATTTTTACGCTATAAAGATAACTTGTGGCTCTGCAATAGGACAAATTCACTGTTCTCCAGCTGATGTCACCCATTTCTCATTCATCTTTTCCCTTTCATTTGTATCCAAAGATGTGGTATTAAGCAGCAGCATAGCACTCCCTCTCTGAAACGGAGGTGTTTACTATTCAGATCAAATCTGCCTCACTCCCTCTTGGATATCTTACAGTGTCTTCCCTTAGTACAAGAGCAATCCACAGTCATTCCACTTCATTGTTGCTCAGCTACACAAAACTGCACAACGGAGTTCACATAATGGATTCTTCTGAGAATCTCCACACCATCAGAGTTTAATCCCTCCCAAGAAATCACGCAACAGGCATGATCTTCTGCCCACTCCCAAATGAAAGAAAGACTTGGGCATCAAAGGCAAAATATAAAGCCTTTAAATAAGTAATTACAATAAAGTTTATTGTTGATGTTTTCCTGTTTAGCATGTGCCATACCTTCCAGAATGTGCATCCTAACCAGCTCTGATCTCTCTGGCCGGGACCGGATTTTCCGTTTCAGATAGTCCTCTGTCTGCAGCGAAAATAAACAAGCAAGAACCAATTTCAGTTGATCAGACACAGGAGTGAGGCAATGTTGGACAGCACAAACAAGAGAAACAACCATCTTTAGTTGTTACTGAGACCTAATAAACACAGAACAGAGAAGGGGCATATCTTCTGTCCCAGAGCACCCAGAGAATGAGCTTATTCTAAAGATGACCTTCTACTGTACATGGCCTCAGTTTAAGAGTGCACTGCTGCCCCGCAGAACAGAAACTGGAAAGGACTTCCTCAAGAGCTGAAGCCCTCTTTTACCCTTTTAAGCAACACCACTAACTTGTGTCAGGGTGAAATTCAAGACATTTCTTTTTACATTAAAGATAGATGCACTAGTTCCATTCTTCACAGCAAATACTTTCATATACTGCTGCATTCAGGGCTGACTTGTGGTTTGGGCATACTCTTTTATTTGTTTAAAGATACATTACTTGTTAAGCTGAAGACCCCATGCACTCCCTTGGCAGGCAGTATCTAAATGCTATGACAAGACCCATTTAATTTCCAGAACTGCTTTTAGCTCTGTCTTTGGAGAATGCACTACCGAGCAATGTACCAAGATGACCTTGTCTGGGCTGAGCACGTTACCCTTTACACAGCCAGACAGGAATCTGGGAGCAGTGGGTAACAGACTGGTAAGTACTGGTCATCAGAACGGGCCTTCAGAGAACAGAAATATTAAAAGTCAATTAGAAAACTGCATCATACTTGCTCAATTGCCCACACCAAAATATTAACTTAATAAGAAGGTTATAGGAAAAAAGAGGAGGAAGAAGCAAAAGCTTTTGGAACACTGGTCTTAACAAAAAGTCCACTGTTCCAATCCTTCCAGAGAGTTTAAAGTGCTAACACTCCCTTGCAGGTTTTAATCACAGCTGTTATTTTTTTACTTATGTTGCGTTCACTTTTAAAACAAAACTTAGCCCAGCAGTCATAACAGGTTTTATTCCCCTGTAGGCTAATCAGAAAAAAAACCAAACTATCCCCAGGGGCCTTTTGAGGAACAGAAATCATCAAGAAACCCCCTAGTTAGCAAAGGTGCTGCATGAAGTGTGACGCCTGGCTTCCTTTTTCTATAGAGCCAGAAGTCCGTGTGATTTCAGTGTTACAAGATTTTTAGGGGATCCTCTCTACCAAATTTTCAATTTCTAATGTCCTAGATAAAAAAGTACACGTGCAGGTAACAGAGAAACCATACACTTTCCTTAAAGGTGGAACTGAGCTCCACATGATAGGAGCATTTAAGGGCAAAACATACACCATAAAAATAAAACTATAAAGTATAAGGACAGTGGGGAAGAAGAATATCAGTGACTTCCAGAAAGAAGACTCCAGGAGAAATCCAGGCACTTTCTTCAATGGTTTTTAGGCACAACTAGTTCACTGTGTGTTAACCACCACCACATACCAGCTAAAGAACACCCCATTCAATACATCTCTGACTGCATAGCGCTGTATTACATCCAAAATACGAATTTCCTTCTGCATCTCATTAACAGCTACAGCATACCCAAAACATAAGACATACTACTCTTGACTTCCCCAAAACATTTATTAGCATATTGCATCTTACCCTGGCCCGCTCCAAACTCCTTCTTTGTTCATGAAATGCAGCTGGACTTTTCAGAGCTGTTGAGAGAAAAACATTTAGAGAATGAATTAGAATGATGGAAGTTCTCTCACTGCTCGTCCCTTCATAAGATGGCAAATACACCACAGCAACTGCCTCCTGCATCTTTCAACACACCAGACCACATCTCCAGCTGGTATAAAGCGATGTGAATTGACATACTCCATTTGACAGCATAGCAGCTACAGGAGCTGACCTGGACTTTTTGTGGGTTACTGAAGAAAGTAATATGGGCTACACTTCTAGTTGAACTAACCACTGTTCACAAAGTTGGGTCCAAGAACATGAGTCAAAACCAGCCCCGTAACAAATGCCTTTTACAAACTTCAACGTGGAGTAAAATATCTGGGACCCTTAAGTAAGGGAATGGCACTAAAACATTGAAGAGATACATGAAATGGCTGGGAGGGTGGGGGAGGATCCTAATGAACTGTAAATCCTCTTTACTACCTTTTAATGTCAAAGGAAGCTGCGAGTCTTTCCTTAATCTGCACCTGTGTTTTGTGTACATGCAAGGGCTGGTTACAAATTCTGCAGGTCCACAGGACATATATATTACTCCATGTAAGAGAAACTATAGTGAAAACAGGAACACTTGAACAGGAAAGTACATCTGTGTGTTGACAGAAAACCAAGACTTGAGGAATTAACAGCAGCTCTCCATATAACAGAACCCCTTGCCCAGTATAAAACCAGAGACAAAATGGATCATATTCTAAGAAACTGATCCTCTGCTGTCCAGGACCGTACTAACCCTGGAGGAATCTCTCACTCAGCCTGGCTCCTCTGGAGCACCCAAAGCTCATGTCCCACAGTAAAACTGCAGAAAGAGGGTGACATTAGTTCTAACTCAGCAACGGTAAGTGTCACTAGCTCCTCACATTTTTTCCAAATCTGCAAGTATCTTGTTTATTAAAACAATCACATTGTGACTTGCATTCAGAACTAGCTGAAGGGAACGTAATAATTTCCCTTCATATTTCTGAAATACTTACATTTAAAACTGCCTGGTGAAGTCCCTAAATTTCCATCAAGCTAAATAGCAAAGTTAAAAAACTTCAGCTTTAAAGATAAGCTACAAGTCTTTTGAAGACAGAAATCTAAACTTGTACAGTTAATAACTCCTAAGTATTGCATCTAGGTCCTATGAAATATAGCCCATTCCTGTTATTTTTCACTTAAGATCAATGATTAAGTATTTCTCAAATGTAACTTCATAATGAAATCTCAAAAGGCTATTAAAAAATAAAAGCCCTTGCGTAAATGCAATGTAGGAAACTACTTCTTATGCATGTGTAGACTTCTAAAATTCTTTCCTACAGAATAAAATGGAGTAGCCAGAAAGTGTTAAGACATGACACACGTTCTGCAAAATATAGACAAAATCCCTCTAGGTTCACATCAATGGAGTAAAAAGTAGAATTTACTCCATATGCCAGGAATTCTGAACACACCAGGGCATCATAGATGAGATTCAGACTACAGAAGTGAATGAAGAATAATTTGTAGAAAAAATTAACAACAATAACCATAGAGAGTGAGTATACACACCCCTACAAGGATGGGGCAAATAGTTCCCGTTCAGATTACTTTCGTACAATCTCGTTATAGAGAGAAATCACCAGAGAAAGTTACGGAAGCTGTGAAATGGCAGTATGCTGATTGCACTTTGGGATAAACCAAAGTAAGGGTAGAGATACAGTTCTGCAATAACTGCAAAGATAATACAAAAAACTTCACTGGCTGATGAAGCTGAGACATCAACTCCTGGGCAGTCTGACCATCCTACTTCAATGAAGAGCAAGCAACAAATAATATTGGGAAATATTCTTTTTAAGCCACATGAACTGCTTGTGAATATGCACGTGCTTGAACTTAAGCACACATTTCTTTCATTGTATACATATCACAGAAAAGTGAAATAAAAGTTTGGGGGCACTTGGGCAAAGATGCCATGTAATATATAAATTGGTATAAAAAGTCTACCCTGGAGACAAGCAAAGCAGGCCTCATCTTGAGTCTTCAAAAGCTCTCTACCACTGGAATGTGCAGGCATGGCAGTAATTCTTTACTCTCCCCTTCCTGCCTACCTCTGCTGTCAGTAAGAGGCAGCACATGAACTTTAAGTGACATTTTCCTGACCATAGCAAATGGCCAGGAAAGTCAACTGCGGGAGTTCAGCTGATTTCACAGGTAGTTCAAGAAAACTTTTGCATACAGAATAACAAAGAATTCTCAAGAAAAAAAAAAAAAAAAGAAAAACCCTCCCCCAAATCACATACACATTAAACAGCAAGTAATGCAAAACTGCCACAGGAAGAATCTTGTAAAGAACAATTTCAGTCTCTCATGACTAGTTCTCTGGAAACAAGCACTGGGTTGTAGCTCTCTGGGCTGGCAACACGACAGAGGACTTCATATTCGACCTCTGAAAATGTCAAGAGGGCAGCAATCCTTCACTGCTTCCCTCAGCAATCTAGGATGGGGCTGACATGTCAGGAGAGGGCATCTATTGTAAAGTCATAGTGTGTTTGAAGTTAACTAAGCTGTGCACATTTTTCTGGCTTTGAAATCACCACATAGCCCAGAGCTGTGAAGCAAGTCTGTTAACTTCACTATACCAAATGGAGCAAAAAGAAAAATCCTATGAAGAACTCTGAAGCAGTAAGGCTCTGGGTCAGCTCTGTGGGAAACCCACAACACAGACAAGCCCCTCTTCCACTTCCCACCACTGCCCTTGCTGGCCACACGGCACTGATCCCTGTGAAACTATTCCTGCCTTGCTCACCCAGCTGCTGCTTTATCCATTCTGCTCAAAAGGACCCATCTTGACAAAGCTCTACTATTCTCAGCCACATCAGCTACTCTGGCTCATTCTGATGGTGGACTCAAATGAGCAGCTTGGCTGGCAGAGCAGAAGCAGTGGTAACCAGGTAGGCATGGGCCAGCACTTCTGTCACTGACATAGGATTCATGTCCACAGCCTTGGTACTTAAAGCAGCACATATAAACACAGAAAGTAAGGATGAAGAGTCTCCAATCACCTAACCCTTTCTGACTGCTCAAGCTGGACAAAATATACTAAACTACTGCTTATAGTAAGTAGTTTGTCTAACTTGTTCTTGAAGACCACTCATGAAAAAAATGTAATATTATTGCAGAGAAATTATCCCGGTGCACAGACGTCCTTACTATTTAAAAATCTTTCACAATGTCTAACTTACATTTCCCTTCCTACAATGTATACTCATTATTCCTTGCCTTACCTGCAATCATTACAGAGAACAATTTACTATCTTCCTCTTTGCATCTGTCCCTATATATTTGAAAACTTTGGCTTTTCTACAGTCTTCTGCTATACAAAATGACCAAAGCCAGTTGTTTCAACCTTCTCTTGCAGATAACATTTCCCAGACCTTTGCTTGTTTGCTCTCTTTTGGACTCCTTCCATTTGATCTGCATTTTTCTTAAAGTATATTGTCCAAAATTGGGTATAAATTCCAGCCTAGGCTTTATCAGCTTTTATAGAGCTAAATGATTATTAAATAACACTTCTCAGTTTTATGTCCTAGCCATTTTCCCTTTTTCATGGACATAAAATGCATAACATTCACTTGTGTTTTGCTCACAAACCACGAAAGGTCTCCAAACCTCTTCTGCAGAACTGCTATCCAGCCAGCCATTCTCCATCCTCAATTTACGCCACTGACTAAATGTACCAAAATATAGAACCTCAACATTTTTCTTTGGTTTTGTCCTCTATTTCTGAGCTTCTCCAAATACTGTGAGTCTCAGTCCTGTCCTCCTCCCAGCCTCCTAACCTGCAAGCTTAGAAATATGCACACTAGTCCCTTGTTTACATCAAATTACTGAAAATACCCAATAGTATCAGACATGGACCTGCTCAATACATCCTCCCAGTCTGACACCAGGCCTTTATTGAAACACTGCTCTCTCACCAGTTGCACGTGCAGCTTTTGAGTTGTCCCAGCTTGCTTACAAAACTGTCAGGTAAGTCTGCCTCAAGCACCTTAACTAAACTCAAGAACTGCAAAAAGACATTTAACTTCCTGACTTCCTGGGGAGGGAAGCAGTTCAACAAATGTTTAGCCTGGTGGTAAGTCCAGCTGAAGTAATGACCTCTTCTTCTCCCTCCCCCGTGTCCCACTCATTTCTGCCTCAAACAGGGCGGTTTGAATCCTTGATCTATCTAACTGCATGGCCAGCTTTGCTAGCAAAACTTTGGGTGAGCCCCTGATGAGAACAGAGTGCTGCCAGAGGGAAAAAAAACCACAAACTTGCCAAACTACAACAGTAGTATTAGCTGTTGAGAGTTTTTGTTTTCTACTGTATGCAGAAAAGAAATCCTTGATACTGGGATATTTGAGAATGCAGAAGTAACTTCTGCAATGCCCAATTTCAGTTAGGCACACCTTTTGCCTGCCTTTCTGATTGTGTTTCTACACAACATGAACATGGTATTTTCATCCTCAGTAAACTGTGGTTGTACTTTCTGCCCTCGTTCTTGTACCTAGGCCTGGGACAAAGCATGTTATGCTGACAAAACCATTTGTGGACTCTGATCACAGTTGTTTTGAAAGAGTTATTTTAACCTGGACTGTTTTATAGCACAGCTCCACAAATAATAGTGTCAGCAAAACTGAGCAAAAACTGCCCTGCTAAACAAAGTTAGAAATGAGAGGCTGGGTTTAAAGCCAGCACTGCAGAAGGAGCCCCCCACACTGCTGACCCACAGCCTCCACATCTGCAGGCTGCACCATCCACCCTAGGAAAACAGCCTGATGTTACACATGGCCAAACAAGCACTAAAACTGGTTTAGTGAAAGAACAGAGGGGACAACAGCATCACCAAGAGGGCTGGGGACAGCACAGTCCAGCAGGTGCCCCTCATTGAGTTGGAAACACTTTTGTCCCACTCAGACAACTACCTGTCAATTTGCAACATCTACTGCTAGAAGGATGAGCTTGATACCCCTCACCTTTAGATGACTGACAGCAGGACATGATTTTCCTACCACAGACAGGTTGGCTAGCAAGGACCTAATGAAACTCCTACCACATACATCCTATTTTTTTTAGTCTTTCTACTACTTACTCTGGAGCATTTTGATGCTTCATGACTAGAATTCCTGAAGCATTAGTTTCTTTGTGGTCACTTCCTTAACTACCATGAGAAATCTCCCTGGATATCAATGATGCAACAATTTTGTGCTCCACCCTGCTTCTAAAAATGTTTGCAGCTAGACGTTGCAATTACTCTCCTTGCATCAGACCCCTCAGAGTTAAGCAGAAGTACAGAGCACCTTCTATGTTGATGCACATCTTTCCATACAAAGCATGGAGAGGGAAGTTGCTAATCTTCACTTCAAAGAAACGTACTAAATTCCTATGAAACGGGGTCCAAAACTGCAATGCATGAATTCAGTGTTCCCTCAGTCCAAGACACACTTTGAAGATGGCAATGCATGAGTTAAGGGAGATACTGCTGCAAAGCATCAAACTGGTACTGCTATAAACAGACAGAATCAAGGCCCAGGAATCAAACCAAATCTCCAATATAACAGCTAAGACAAAAAGTCGGGAAAAATGCTTCAAACATTTTATGTTCAGAGTTTACCCTGCAGCATACAAAAACGAATTCTAGGCTTGCAATGCTTTCAAAGATAAGTCATATGCAGATCTTCAAGTTCCTGTTACCTAGTGCAAGAAATAGTTGAATCAGAACCAAATTCAGTCACTCTAAGAACGAAACGTAGCAGGGGAAGGGGACTGACCCAACTGCTGAGAAAAAAAGGTCAAAATATTTGTAGACTCTGCATTTGCTTATGCAGCCAACAGAAGACACCAAGGTTTGCAAGGAACAAATAAAGGGAAGGAAGAAAGGCACAAGGGTCTCCACAGGCCCTCACAGCTCAAGTGTCTTGGGAGGGGGGAAGGCTGCAAAACCATCTGCAATTGGTAAGATCACTACTAGAGGCTATCAGATGTGCAGGCTGACAGAGGAGAGACAGCACATGAGCCTTCCTTGGCCACAGTATCTAGCTGATCACAGACACCAGTGATACTTGAATTGTGAATCAGTTGGTCAAACAACAGGCAATGTTTGTAGAAAAACTACTGATACAAGTATTCTGCTCTTTAGTTAGATCAGTTTCTGAGGGAAAAGTAAAAATCTTCTTTTGCTATGACAAAGAGAAGCTCGTGTCATGTCCAAACCAATCTCAGACATACTGACTTAATTCAGAACGGCAGAAGGCCTTCTGCTGCAGCTATTCACCTCTGCTCTCAACCAAATTCTAGTTTCTCTCTCTTGTTTACTATGCTTTCGTAAAAAGATGAGATAAAAGTGCTGCACATAGGCTCAATGACTTCCTGTCAGTTCAGGGTGGGGCTCCCACTCCATAGCATTTGGTTAAGAGACGCAAAACTTGAACTACAGCTCAGGGCAGATGACACTTTATTCCCCCCTTCATCTTCACCCCACTTCCAAAAAGCATTTCTCACAGCATGTAAGAAAAAAAGTATTCACAAACTGGGTCACATGCACAGAAGGAGCCATCATCTTGCTAGTGGGGCAGTATCAAGGAGCAGCATGCTGTAGAAATATGAAAAGGGGGTGAGGAATACACAGGTGATAGAAAAGAGGTCTCCATCAGCACCATTTCTCCTTATGCAGCTCCAGGGAGTTTCACATCTGGTACACAGACCTGATCTTGTGTACCAGAGAATTCTTGTACTTGAGAATTCTTGTTGATTTCACACCCCTGGCATTGGTAAGAGCCCTTGCATTAAGGCTAAGATCTGAGTATCAAGTTAAGGATAAGAAAAGAAGACACAACTAGTAAACTGTGACTATTCAAATCCCAAAATATATAAACTCAAAAAATTCAAAATTAAGATTAAATTAATTCAAAATTAAGATTAAATAAAACAATCCAAATATTTTATGAAGGTGAGAAACGCATCTCTGGCACCCAAACAAATACAGCTTTGCCCTTCAGTGACACTCTTCAAGCACAATGTCATTGTTATTGAAGAATTACAAGTGTCTCTAGACTCAAACTGAAGAAAGGCTGGAGAAAAGTTCTTCTGCACATTGTTACTGTTGCCAGCACTGCCAAAGCATGGCATTACCATTCCAGTGCTAGGACTTTACAGAGTCTTCCCTGTTACTGAGCTATTCCAATCAATAGACGTACGGCACCGAAGACAGCAGCCAAATAAAGGCCCTGTCAGCCAGATTGCTTGGTGAGGCTTAGGCTGTTGTGGCAGCCAGAGCTGAAGAAGTAAGTCCTACCTCCCTGACACCCCACCTCATAGAGCCACCCCTTCTCCTGCATCAACACTCATCAACCTGCGCAGCATACCGTCTTACGGAACTGTTGCTCCCCAAAAAAGCCACTTTCCAGCTCCTGGAACTGGGCTTGCCCTGGTCGCACAAGCATCCATACAGGTGGGACTGTGGTACCCTGCCTCGGCTCAGATCACCACAGAGCTGCACATCAGCTGAGCTGCTTGCAATGCCTGAACCAAGCACCTCTCCAGAGCCCACGTCGACAACTCAGCAAAACTGTCAGTAACTTTATTACAGCGATATCTCCTTTACCATACAGCTGAAGTGTAAGATTTTCATTAGTTTTAACTGTGTGAAGCGCCTGAAGTGTAGGTTTGTCACAGCAAATAGGTGAAATTACTGACAGAAAGGGCTAAGATTTTTCAAGGCCCAACAGTGAGTTATTTTAAATGCTAACAGATATTTCTCAGAAAGTTCACACTCTTCAGGAGAAAAAAGAAATTGTCAGCCACAGTAACAGTTATCAGATCTCTGGGTGACTACGGCTACAGCTTTGTGTCAAAGAACATTTACACCAAATACAGATGGTATAACTCACTCTGTCCATCCCCATTAAATCTTGGCATCCAAAAGACATTACCTAAATCCTGAACTGAAAATAGAAAAGATAAAAGAAAGCTTCATTACAATCAGGATTATACCACCTCCAAACTGAAGAAGAAAAGGGAGATGAGGAACTTCTAGTGAGAACCCTTTCATCCATGCATTCCTAGATCAGACTTCATGCCCACTTCTTGGGTGGATAATCGCCCTTTGCAAACTCTTCTGACAACTTTACAGACTGCCCAGACTACGGGAGACATGGGGCCATGAGAAGAAAAAGGAGAGACCATTCCCAGCCAACGAGTAAGTATGAACCCAAAGCAACTGTGGGAACAAGAAGGGGAAAAAGCTGTATTACACGTCAGATTTTACTCCCCTGAATTGCAACTGGCAGAGTTAAATCTTTTACCATTGCAGGGATCGAGCACTAAAGAGAGCCCATCAAGCCCCTGAGAATGGCCTCTTCTTTCAACAACTTCAAAAAGGGCAAACAGCACATTTCTATTACTAACAAAACAAACTTTCCTACTCCAATCATGTCTCATTAATCACAGATGATATAAACACATGGAAAACAAACACAGACAGCTATCTCAAAATATAAACAAACCAGGTGCAGTTATTAGGCCTCTGACAGTGAGGCTCTCAGCTTAAATGCATAGACTCCTTCTTCACACAAAGCCTCAAGGCTTTGAAATTGTGCTTCAAGAGAAGAGATCAAAGTCAAAGAACCAGCAAATAATTCCTGGGAGACAAGTAACAGGTAGATGATCAAATTAAAATAAAAGCAGTTACAGATTTCTGTGCTACAGAACAGAAATACAGCTGCAAGTGCCCTCTACAGCTTTGGTTTGTTTTATGATACCTGCTTAGTGTTCCAGCCTCACTCACGGAGCATAACATCGAGTATATCAAAAGTCTCGCTGCAGCCTCTATTTTTGAGGTTCCATTCTGTACACAATTAACCAAGAAATAGCAAGGTTTCAGAGGTTAAATGGAGTATTTAAAACAAGTTGTTATTATTTTTAGATCTTAAAGACTTGACAGGTTTAGACATTTTATTAAACAAGTCTGGGAGTAATTATATTTACAGTCCATACATTTGTTTTTAACTCCTTATCCTAAACGACAATACAGTTTCAGCTTGTTTCGTGGAAAAAAAGGTATGAAAATGAAGTAGTCACCAATGGGCAGAATAGCAGACAACAGATGGCAGGGAAGTAAAAATTTGTATTTTTGTTTTGTTAATATAAATATATTCCAAAAACTACAGGGAATGTCACTACATATATACAAAGTAGCAAGAGAATGAAGGGAACATGTTATGCAGCAGAGACAGGTAAAGCAGAACGAGCTCTTTTGGGGTTCATCTGCAGTTCAAATATAACACACAACAATCTCTAAATGTCAACTGCATAGCCACACTGCAACACTTCTGAACCAGTAAAACTCCACATCTTCTATCCTAGCCTTTATGTAGAAGATAAAACATTGTTGAGACCTTAAGAATTGCACCTGAAGTCATCAGCATGACGGCAGAACGATGCCTGAACATGAAAAATATTGCACATGTAGATAACTGTATGTTCCAATAGCTTACTTTCTCTCCTTTCTTTGACATACATTGAAAGATGCCCCTATTCCACCATTAACAGTTAAACAATTAAAAAGCTATTTGTCTTCTTTTGTGTCTGACATTTAATATGTTCTGCTGTACCTATTGTTTGTGACAGAAACCAGAAGTTGACTATATCCTCAAAGGACAGGTCTCCTTCAACTATCACTGCATATACTGTATTGACAAGTTTCAGGTTTAAAACTGGCAGCTTAGTAAGAATATATGAACAAGAATAAAATATTAAAGAACTATGCAATAAAGTTGGAAATGCATAATTTTCATCAATCAAATTACTTTTTTAAAATTGAGAAGTGGATAGACTATCACGTAAAGGCTAAAGCAGCAACATCATTTTTTAGCAACTCTACACAAACACAAGTGTGGATGTACGGTCAAATTTGGGTTTTAAGGTGTTAAAGTCCAGAGTCATGGTTTAACTTTAGAAACTCACAGGTGGCAAGCACTTAACTTCCTGAAATTAATACCTCAAAGATCCTTGTTTTCTTGTGATGGTAGCTGTGCTGGATGCAGAAGACCAGTTACAAGCTCTGTCTAGATGATGATCAACAATGATATACCAAAGCACAACCTGTGTTCTGTATCCTGAAATCACCAAATGTCTCCAGTAAATGGCAATTCCTTTAGAATAAATTCTAAGTGATGTCTTAAGCCTCCCCAAAAAGCAAATACTGTATTTTAATTTTATAACAAATATTAAATTTTTCCCATTAACCTTATGGCTACAAAAAGAAATGCAGCTACTGATATGAGAGGCCTAATGAGATTATAGTCATTAGACCGCCTGCTGTCTTACAATCATTCCTAATCGTGTGACATGCTGCAATTGAACTATGGCACACCCCCCTCATGTAGTCCAGAGATAAAATACACTCTCTTCAGGAGATTCTGAAACTCAGGAGCACAAGATTCACAAATCTTGTATTCCAAAATATGCTCAAGCAACTAAGAGGCTGCATATGTCCGAGCAGAAAACTGTTAGAGTGTTGGTAACACAGACCTGTAGTATGGAAACATCTCAGTGCCCATGAAAACAGTCACATTAGAAAAACAGCACAAACTCCATCCTGTTTGGATTCTACATACATTCATGCATTCTGCATATATCATATCCTGGAACACAAACAGTCAGAGTAGTTGGATGTGGGCACAAAAACTGGAAAACAGACGATACACTGAAGTGAAAAAGAAGCTCCTGGAAATTCTCTGCCCGTACTGCAGCCACCCTCCTCCTAGTTTTCAGTCGAGACGCTGCCTATGTCATCTTTCAGATATTCACAAAGCAGTGCTATAGAGCAACACAAGGCACATTCCCAGAAATTATCTTCTACTTCTGTTTTGCCCGCTTAGGTGAATCTGACGGTCACAACAACTTTCCCGCAGGATTCTGCCATGACAACCTTGCATGCTTGCCTACATTTTGTATTTGCAACCAGAAGCCAAAGATCTCGATGGATAAAACAATGGGCATGTGAAGCTTTAAACCTTGCAAAACAGAAAAAGCACAACATATTCTGTAAAGCAGAGTACTGCTATTTTTGCCAATGCCTTTCCCTTAAAAAATTTGCTGGTTTAGTTGAATATACTTCATGTCTTTCTACTCAGATGCACATTAGCTACTGTTTTAAACATTCTTTTCAAGGGTAGAAAACTGTGTGTTTAATACTCCCCCCAAAAACCTTACAATAGCTGTAACCTTCAAATTCAACACTGTAAAAACTGACAGCATCTGACTGTTCTACAGCACGACAGAGTTCAAAGAGTTGAGCACAGAGAGCAGTTTTTGTTTAGCTTGCATTTTATGAGGACAAGAAGATGAGAATCTCTTCTGCGTAGCTACAAAAAAATGCAGATAGCAAAAAAGCTTTTCTATTTGCACTATCAGAAAATAGAACAAAACCTGAATAAATATGAAAACTCGGCTCTCCTTGTTCCTAGATACAGTCCTTCTAGCTCAAATCACAGGTATGTCAGATCCAGGTGAAGACTTGCTTCCCACATCTTTTCTATGAGCAATCAAGAATTTTAATCTTCAAATAATGAACCCTGCTACCAGTAAAAGGTTACACCAAGTGATAACAGAAAAGCAAGAGGAATTAATGAAGCATGAAACCTAGTTATTTTTAATCCTCTGACACTGCTTATAAAAGCTTTATTTCTTATTACAATATGCTAATCTTTTAGTGAAGCATAGCCCTACTGTAGGTGGCTGGTGGGTTGGAAAGGTTATTCAAGCGAGATTAAGTGTACTTGGTAAAAAAATGTTGAAACATTTGCCTTTCCTCTCTACCACATAAACAAAATTCCACATGGGGACAAAGTAAGCAACTCCCAGCTCTGTTCTGAACAAGCAAAGCAGGAGTGGTGTGACTCTCACTCTCACTTTATTGGGACATCAATGTGTCTTCTCCCACTCCTCAGGTTTACAGTGTCCAAAAACCTTGTGTTGATGGAAGCCTGAAATATAATTTCTCGTTTAGGGCACCAAGCTGAATCTAAACACCACGTAAGACTTACATTACAGTCAGGAGAACCAAAGGTACCAAAGTGAGTTTGCACACTAGAAAGCTTTTAATGTAAACCAAAAACTTTTACTTCTCCCATACTCATGGATTTCTGCACGCCAGTTTGGCTACAAGATCCAGGAACTGTATTAAAGGCTAATCTAATGAACATGCAGGATAGCACAGTAAACCCAAATCTGCACAGAGTAACAGCTGATGCTGAGGAACTGACATCCACACTTGTATACATGAAAGTGAAATGGGAGGTGTGGTGCCAGACAAGCTGCAGTCTGCCTCCATGGACTGAATGCATATTAGCTGTAGGTAGAATATTTTCCAGTTTACTTTCATCTCAGCTTAATCCAACTCTCAAACTTCATTTCATGGTTCAAAGCAAGGTACAGTAGGAAGGTGCAATCAAGAGCTTCACTTCAAAAGCACCTTCCTGATGCAAGCTATAATGCTAATGTAGATACAACCACAACTACCACAATTCTTTCAAGAGAGTGAAGGCTCTCCAGGTGGGAAATAAAGTCTAGAAGCCAACCAGCATTTCACACAGGAAAGAGCGCTCCAGCTCATTTAATGCAGCATCAAACCATCCTCCGGATTCCCACTTCTACATTTTTGTTAAACATCATAAAGGGTTGTGTGGGGCTTGGTTCCTGACTAACAAACTCAAGAGGGAAACACAGGGCCCAGTACAGCCATGTTTAGTAGTAGATGACAGAGGAACAAGATTAAGTACCTAAATGTTGTCACAGACAGGAGCTACAGGGCAGAGAGATGAAAGAATAGAGGATATCTGCACATTCCCAGTAGTAAGTAAAAATGTCTGTTCTGAACTGCTGAAAGTAGAAGCAAAGCTGTCATGGCTCTGAGACGCCTTTAAGAGGAACACAGCCCCTCTGTACTTCTCAGTTAAAAATGGGACTTTTGCTTTAAGTATCACAATTTATCTCACCTCTGATCTTCTCATTAAAAATGGCCCATGCAAATAATGTTTTAAACATTTCTCTATGTATGGTTATTTCCAGTTGGCACGTATGGGCAAGTGTGTTGCGTTTGGGGAGTGGGGGTGTCATTTTTGGTAGTGGGGAAATGGGCTACCTTGTGCTGAGAGCGGAAAGCTCCCGTGGCTCCAAGGTGTACCCCCCCAGCCCAGGCTGAACCAGTCAGCAATACAGAAACACCTCTGCGAATCCATATCTGTGAGGGGCAGGACTGTCTTGAAAAGAAGAAGGTGGAGTGAAGCTGGAGAAGAGGCCACCTAAACAAAAGGTGACCATCGGCCAAAACAAAGGAGAGAGAGCTTTGTTGCCAGGAGGAAGGAGGACAGAGAACCTCAGACACCCAGTTCAGCACTCATGGATTAGGAGAAAGCAAAGGAGGCCCCGGCAGCCCATGGAAGTTCAATGGTGGAGCAGATACCCACATGTAGGCCATGGAGGAATCCATGCTGGTGCAAAGAAGCTGAGCCTGAGGGCAAGTGTGACTGAACTGAGACCACAAGAGTCACTCAATGCCAGAGCCAGGGGGTGAGGAAGGGCACTGGACCAGAGGCTTGTCTGCAGCCCGTGGATGTTCCCATGCCGGAGCCGGGAGCTGAGCCCAAAGAGGTCCGTGACTCCATGGGAAGCTCATGTTGGAATGTCTTATTACTGGACTTCCATGCCAGGAAGAGTGGCAATGGTGTACTGACTGAACCCCCATTCCCTGTCCCGTTGGGTAGGGGGAAAGTAGAGAAATTGGGAACCAAGTGATTTGAACCCAGGAAGAAGGGAGGGGTGGGGGAAGGCGTTGTAAGATGTGGTTGTTACATCTACTCAGATGAACAGCAACAAATTACATTGATTTTTCTTCCCCAATTGAGTCTGTTTTGCCCATGACCATAACTGGTGAGGGAGCCGTCCCTGTCCTTCATTCCTAATCCTGTGCTCCCTTTGCTGTGACTCCCTTCCCATCTCACCGGGGGGCGGGGTGACTGCAGGACCTCATGGTCCTACTGTAGGTTAAACCACCACAGTAAATGGTACCATGACTTGGAGGGAACAAATTTCAAATCATGTTTAGCACACATCTACTAAAGTGTTTTTTCTCCATTCCAGAAAGGACCTTTTCATGTGTTGCCAATATTTTCACAATGGTATTTCACTGAGCATTCTTCTTTGGTCTGTCACAAAACTCACATGTAAGAGACATAAATGAAGCAATGAAGGGCACAAGTTTGCAAAGTCTAGTTATTTAGGCTGCATTTTAAGCAAATTTAAAACTGACTAATTACTCTGAGTACCTTACTTAAATTACTTGCAAGGGCCTCATTTTCAAAGAGACTGTAAAACAGATTCTTCCCAGGAATCACAAGTTTGGCCAGCCACACTTTGAGGAAAGCCAGTACTGAACAAAATTTAATACAGTATTTGCATACATATCCACCTAAAGCAGGAGACCACAAAGAAGTCAGGACATTTTCTTTTGGGAAGTATTAATAAAAGGGCACAGTCACTGGGATACTAGTCTTTCATCAAAAAGCAAGTAAGTATATTTTGTAGAAGCACGTACACGAGTTCTCCAAGTAAAAATAAGAAGATAGGAAAATCTTCCCTTTTTGATTTGGTAATAGAATTTTAAGTAGGGGTCCCAGAAACATCTTGAACATGTCACTACCTTCCAGAGAGCCACTTCAGCTGACAGAGTGCTGCTGACAGGTTCTCTTCAGTCAGAGAGAGAGCTGACAGCCTAACCTTACGCCTTTAGCAAAGTCTAAGTCGCATCCCTGTGTCATATTACAGTGTGCACCCCAGAAATAGAAGGAACGAGAAACTCCTCATTACTACACTGTCTTCAAATAAGGTTTGTGAAATGGAGGAGGGGGAAAAGTTTTTGAAAGAAGAAAACATAGACCTGATCCACTGCCTTTTACTAAAGCTGTTAAGTGAAACTGAGATGGCCTCAAAAATAAAACACTTGCTCTTTGGTCTTGCTTCAAGCTGTTACCTATAAGTCATCTAGTTCAGAGGTACCAAAGCATGACAAAACTATTTGTCAGATATCTTTCTGCATTTTGAGGGGAAGAGGGGTAACAAAACCAAAAAACACCTTCTCCAACACTAACCTGATAGTGAAATTATTAAATTGGCATTAGGGTATACCCTGTGTGTCCACCCAGACAAATAAAAGTCCTCTGGCTCTGCAGATTTTCCCCTTCACTGCAGGAAGGGGACTACTGACTGGCTGATGCCCACAGGGCTCTTTCTAGCTATGTTTTCTAGCTACAAACATAAAACATGGCCCCGTGCTGGTTAACATCTTGTACGCACTGCTTGTTTTCACTCTGTTTATAGAATATGTACATACAAAGTTACAACTGCCTCAGAGGTCTGGGGAGCTGACAAACAAGAACAGAAACTGCAGAGGCAGGAAGCCTGTTAGTAGAGTGATTACCAGCATGTGTGAAGTATATAAAGCACTTCTAGCATAGCATGTTCTCCAGAAGACTCCACTTGATAAAATATAAACTTTGTTTTGGACTACAGTTATGCATGGAGCCGTTACTCTCTTCCTCCATTTTAGAGGTGGCCCCATACCTCAGCGTACCAAGATTTCAGAAGGACCATGTTGGGTGGGACAGGGTGGGGCTCTTTAGATGATGTTTTTCATCCAGAAACAGAGAATCTGATCATATGTGAAACCATTCTCCACTCAAAAATATGCATAAAAACACCAAGACAAAAATTTTAAGTGATACTTACGCGGCATGATCCCTTGGCTCACCAGCTCCTCCCGTGTGCGTCGCTGCTGGAGCTTCAACTGCAGCACTGCACGACAGCAAAGAGAGGGAAGAGAAGGAAACCCATCAGTGTGAGAAACAACAGAAGAGACATTTTCAAATGCATCTTGCTTTCTTCTTTGGATGCCAAGGCGCTAGCGAACAGCAGAACAAAAGACCTCCCTCCCTCCCACCCTGCTCCCCTGCACCACTGCAATTGCAGAAGTGGCCTTCAGCAGTCAGGTTTCCGTATTCTGCTGTGGGCAACACGGAGAGGAAGTTGCGCAGGGTCTTGGCAGGGTGATAAAAATCCGCAAAGCCAGCCTTGTTTCTCAATTCTTTCTAGAGCACCAACTTCTTTCCAAACCATTAATATTCAAAAACAAACAAAGAGAAACAGTGGTTGACAGTCCTTCAATAAACACAGAGTGACATCCCAGCTGCTAATGACTCCTGAAAACTCTAATTACCATGTGTAGATTAAATTGATATGACAAAATTATTGGTCATTACTCTAAATTACAAGGCTGATTTCCTTGCTCAAATCAGAAATTCACCTTCAGAAACATCTCATGAAAGTGAAAGATCATGGCTATATCTAGAAGTGTCCTTGCTCCATAGCTAAAGGAATCCCTTATCACTAGAATTTTTTCTGTTTATTTTAGAGTAATAGAACATATGCATTACCTGTATGAAATGCAATTTTTTTTAATGTAAATCTCTGGAATAGTAATAATTTCAGCATTTATATTGTAACAGCGGTTTCCCTTTAAACTACACATTTAAAGCAACATTCTAGAGATGGTTTTTACAAACAGTAAAAGATAGCTTCCATATGAAAGGGACATTACAAAACCAATGAAGATAAATCACATATGTGTGCGCATACACAAATGTGCATGCATGCACGCGTGCGCACACACACTTCAATTTAGGACAACCCCAGCAAACATCAATAGATACTGAATCCTGTTTGCAATCAAACCCAAGCTCCTAAGTATACTCAACATAAAATATAATTGAATGAATGGCATGGCATCTTCCCTGATTTCATTTCAATTTCTCTGTCAAGCTTATGTCCATTGTATAGTCCACATAAGAGAAGTCCACACAAGCGTAGCAGAATCACCAGACAACCAGACTACTCTACAGTCCTACTAAACATATAACCCTTTATTTCCGTTCTCATGAATTTTCTTGTCCAATACTTTCATTTCACGCATTATATCCAAATTTATACTGTGCACTCCCTAAAGTAGGGGTCAAAAAATTTAAGAAGATAGATACCACTTTACCTACTTACACACATTATCACATTTCACCTCTTTCTTTCAACCTCCTATTTACAGTTTGCATTTGACTGAGATCCATTTTCTAATAAGGGTTCTTGTCTTCATATGAAGTGAACAAGAGATTCACCTCTTCAACAAGAGATCCATCTCTTCCTGAGTTGTTTGCACAGTGGCTCATCAACCTCACTTAAATGCACACTTAAATTTTCACTTGGATTTGTCTAGCTTCCACTCCCTTGGCTCTTGATGTACCTTTCTTTAACAGGTTTATGACAGTGAGAATATATTTCCTACCTGTGGAGGTACTTCTGTACACAGTGTGCAACTAAGTTACCTCTCTTCTCTTTCTTAAACCAAACTAAGATTTCTTAATATATGCACCCTGGACAGGAAACTACTTCCTTTAGTACAGGGAAGAGAGAGAGGAAGGGAGGGCATACAGAGCACCATGCTAATTCTGTGGGGGATCATCCAAGAGCCAGCATGAGGAGGAGGGAATACAGAGGGGAAGGAACAGGCCCTTCATTTGGCCATGAAACTGGAAACAGAAGTGGCAGTCCCAGACTCTTCCTCCCACCCAGCATGCAATCACACTCCTACTCTGTGCAAGCGCAAAGGCTAACACAGTCTCATGGCTGGCCTGTTCACAAAGCTTTTAATTTGCTGGATTTGTTTTGAGGTGATCAAAACCCGAGTCAAGTGATGACACATCTACATAAGCACTTGATCTAACAGCTTGCTGCAATGGAGTACAATCTTTCACTCTTCACATCATCTCTCATGCTCTCCTGACTGGTGGCGGGACTCACTGATATGACAGAGTCCACAGCCCAACTGAAACAGGAACAGTTTTCTCATTAGTGAGTTGAGGAAGCAACAGTATAGCCAGGTATTTGCTAACACTAACATAAGGTGGGAGTGAGACTTCATGCTTCCAGCAGCAGTATGCCACTAAGTGATTTCAGCCCTATTAGGTAACAGCACATTAAATCTCTCACTATGTGGCATTATTTCCACTAGTGAGCCATTTCAGGGACTCATTTCCATACCTTAAATTAGCACATGTCACTAAAAGTACAGAGGCAAGGCACAGACCTATACCATCAGGTCTATCTCCACAGCTTTAAGTGCAGCCAATCTCATTAATACTCATGTCTTCTCACTTACAGAGCTAGCAATGTACATTAGCTCTTTTTGACACTTTGCTATTTACTTGCTAAGACCATCTACTTTCCCTCCCATTACCAAGTACACCTACTATTTACCTTTCACCTCCCAGAGTCAGGCATTTTCATCAAAAAACTCTCCCACACAGGGTGTGGCTAGCATTTTTGCTCCTTGGTGCATAACTCAGCCCTCATCTGTATTTATGCACATCTTTACCAACTGTCTCAGTTTGCCCAAAAGATCTAAACCATTACCATCTTGCATCTGTTTCCAGACAACACCAGGCTGATCCCAACTAGAAATGCTTTTCTGCTTTCTTTGACTACAGTCAGTTCTTAATCCACTTAAGCACTACTTCATTAAATTCAAAGATACTTTTTAAAACCAAAATATACCATACTAATAAGTTTAAGACCTTATAAAAGTCTATTACACTCAGACAAAACCCCTAGCAACCAAATTTCACGTATCCAAACAACAAAATAGCATTTGAACAGACCTGTTTTCACAAACTGAAAAGCTGAATAGTGTGATTATATTGCTATTCTTATACCATCTAAATTCTTTATCAAATTTTTCCATAGTTTCTTCCTGGAAACTGATACCATTTTAGCCACTCTTTACTCACCCTTTTTCAGTAGTGATGCAAAATATTATTGGCCTTTTGCTCTTCTGAAGTCTCCCTGAGACAGCTACAGACTCCATCAAATGACTTAAAATTCCCTTCCTGACTTCAGCTTCCCTTATCAATCTTCAAAATACATCTTATTTCTATATCAGTTACCATCTACTACCCTTGTTCTCTACCCATTATATGCACCTTTTATTTTTAAACACTACGTCCCTTCACAACAAAGAAACCAGCAACTGTCAAGAGGACTAGACTGGAGAATAGGAAAAAGGTCATTTTCAGGATACTTTTAATAGGCACGAAGTAATTCCTGGGATTCATGAATGTATATAAATACATATTAAGCACAAGTCATAATCAGCACATAATGCACTTTTTTTTCCAATACAGTTTATTTTTGTGGCTGGGAGGAGGGCAAAAAGGATTACTTCAGTTCACTCCTGAATTCATTTTGGCTTAAATAAGTACTTGGAGTTCCCAACACCATTTCATATATTTAGGAGATCACCTGTTTACGTGTGCAAGTGTGTGAATCCTATATATAGATTAACAGATGTCCCAAGAGCCAATCCAAGGCTGTTGTACATGGAGCTCAGCCAAAGGTCTAGAATGACCAGAGAAATACAAAATTCAAAGTTACTCAAAGACAGATTGGAGTGTTAAGTCTTTCAATCACAAACCAACAACCTTCTGTTTCCTTTATCCTTCTACTTACTCTTTAAATTAATTTTCAAATTAGGAATAAATCAGGTCATATAAAGGAGAGATCTCTCTGCTGGCTAGAAAATAAGTTCCATACTGGTACCCTTCTATCCAGTTCTCTCAACTCGTGTCAGTACCTATGCAACATTTGATGGGCTTTGCATGCTTGTCTGACTTTCCCACCTGAAAATGGTTATCATTTATTTCACAAGTATGAAAAATTCTGAAATAAAGTTCAAACAAGGTTTTTATATTTCTAACAAACTGTTCCAAGAATGAGTAAAACACTTCAGAGAATCTGAGAGCTGGTATAGAGGACTGCTGCCAGCAGTTTAAAAGGAAGGGAGGGTAGGGAAGAATTTGATGGAGGGGCGGGGGGACAGCGGCGTACTAAGAGACAAATAACATTGCAATACAGCTACTATCAACAGAATTACACTGTTAGTGAAATACAGCAAGTCATGATTATTTTTTGTTTGTCTTACCATAGAACTGCCTTAACAGGGAACCCACAGGCATATTCCAAGACCAGAGCTTACTCCTGCTTACTCATGGCTCGTGAGCAGTATATGCCCGATATACAGAGGCTGCACCCATATGCAGACTTTCAGGGCACTTTCAGGACACTTAAAACTCTAGTTGTAGTACAGAGGTGCATTAGTAGTAAGCAGCAGCAAGAACAAATATTTATGTTGAGCTAAGGTGTTTTTTGCACCTCATCATCTAAATCTGCAACAGCATGCCTGCCCTTACACATACATACCTGAAAACCTTTCCATTTCTAAACCACACTTCGTGTTTTAACAGTGTGGTTAGAACTACTACAGAACCTAGACTGCAGCCTCCGCCTCTCAGCGTCTCAAGAGAAAAAAAAAAGCTCATTTTAGAGACTATGTCACATACCAGAACACGTTTACGACAACAAATTAAAAAAATATTCTGCATTTCCTGGTTTTTGAAAACTAGTGAAGAGAAGCACACAGCTCTGAACTGCAGCATGTGGTGAGGCCCTGTGCATGCTATGTTGAACACAGACTTACTGCTAAAGGGGCTCTGCATTCACATTTCTACAAAGCCTTTTCTTCTAAGGAATCCCAAGTGATACTCAAGGTCGCCCAACCAAGGTAATGATTAAGCACAGCCATATGGTAGATTACAACAGACAGCACGAGCAGTAGCACAGAGCAGCAAGGGAGGAAGGCTGCTATAGCCAATCCAAACCCCATAGCGGGGCTGAGGGAGGCAGAACTCCCTGGAATTCAGGCGAGGACACTCGTGCCAAAAGGAAGAGTGCAAGACATAAACCGCATATGAACTAGATAGGCTGTATGATGCTCACAGACGTGATTTATTGATTTTGTAAATTCCGTGAGAGCAGTGTGCCAGATAGAAAAATTCATCCCTGCAGCCCAATCAATAAGCCACGCAATTAGAAAACTCAGAAACTACCAAAGAAAAGTGAAATTAGCCTAACTTCATTATCTACGCTGAGGAAAGTGCAAGCATAAGGAAAAGCAATAAAAAGCAAACGATGCACTTTAATGCTCATAAGGATTCATGGTCATTTATTTGTATGCTGTTCAGCACCTCTGCACACCCCATTTTAAAACCCTGTGCTACAGTGTCCACTTAACTCACAAGAAAGCATTAATACAGCATAAACTGGGATGGAAACCTGCCAGTTAGTTCATCAACACTTCTACCTTTTAGTAGTGACAAAGATTTTTTAGGAGAGTTTTCACTGGCCTAGCACTGAGGAGGTCTGACTGGGTTTACTTTGTGAGGGGTCAGAGACCACAGCCTAAGGAAACACAGCACTGAGCCATTTGCAGCCCCTGCTGTTTTTCAGTACAATGGGTACAGCACTGTTACATTAAACCAACAGCCTATATGCAAGCAACTTAATTATAATATGCAACCATAAAAGATTACTTTGACAACATGGGATATTTGCTGAACAAAATCATCACAGCTGTTTGTACACAACTGGGGCCTCTAACGTAAATATCACAGTGCCATGTAACTACTGCTTTCAAGGGTGAAGCCACCTTTCTCACTTACCACTCAGTCAGCATCAGCTGTTCTAAATACATTGAGAATTTTTTTCCTAGTTTCTGAATCAATAGTCACACTTGACCAATAGCCAATACCAAATTCAGTTTTGGAATGTGCAGAACATCAGCTGTTGTTTTCAGTGGAGGTTTTATCCTACACTTATGACTGAATTCAGTCCCTTGGAGACGTGGTGAGAAAACCTTTCCCTCACAACAAAAATGGTCTCTGAGCATTTTCCAGCTGTGCCTGCTTACAAAACTAATGTTGGCTTGCATTAGCTCTTTCATGTTCCGATGGGAAACCAGATTAGATTCTGGTTTATACACCAGTAAGAGCAGCTAAACTCCAGTTGCAACACCTTTCTGTACAGAAGCAGCAAAGGGTGGTTAGTATTACCAAATTTTTTGCAGTATCCGCAAGAAGCTGTAAGAAAAATTCAGCTATGATAGTTTGTGAGCAATGAGTGAGTATACAATGGTCAAAATTAATTCTGAAAACTCAAATTGCTGAGGTGGATGACTTTTTTTTTTTTTTCTCGAGAGCTGTGTTGTTCTGGTCCTGTTGTCAAAACCCCCCACATCACACAGAATGTGCTAGAATGGGGGTTACCAACAAAGAAAAGCCAACTTTTCGGGCCTTTTTTAAAGGCAATTTTCTGAGCCTAACAGCATTTTAATCCACTAACTGCTGATGGGGAATACACACTGGCTTTGCATTTAAGCAGACTGTGCAGTTAACAGAGAAGCATTTAAGTGAAGCAGACTGTAAATGACACTCAAACTGCAGGGATTATATGACAGTTTGCTATCCTAGGAAGAGGATGCCAAAAATTCATGTCCCTCTGTGGGGTGAAGGAGAAGCAGCAGATAGACTGTTGATCCTCACAATTTGCAAGCATTCACTGTTGTTGAGAATAGCAGCCATACAGGTCTATTCATCTCAATGCATTTTAAAGAATAGCTTGGAGTAAGCCTGGGCAAAGGGACAGTTAAGCAGAAGTTTATTTCTTTACTATTTGATACTATCTCACATTCCACTACCTCTTTTCTCTACTGCAGCAACAACGGCTGCTATTAAAATGCAGGCAGTTTCCTAATCTCTTCCTTAGCAACCATACTATGGAGAAAATGGAGTTTGGGAGGGTAAAGAATAGAAAGAGAAATTGTTTTGGTCTCTTAAACTATCACAAGAACTTTTCACACTAGAGGCAAAAGATATTTATTTATTTTCATGCTGTGGTCTTCTCTTTGTGAGAAGTAGGATTGGGATCACTCTCCCTACAACCAAAGAGGAGGGTCTGTGAAGCAGATCCTGAACAAGAAAGTAGCAGTTCCCTACTGCAGGTCACATGAATGATGAAAGTGGATATCTTAACAGCACTGCATAAATCAGCATGTTCTGCCACAACATGCTTAGATGGGCAGGTGTCTCATATCAGTTTAGGGAACACTGATGAACTCCTTACCTAGCTGTGCTTGTCCAAGAGACGATTGTAGGCACAAAGCCAAACAGAAGGTTCAACCAAAAAAGCCATACAGCTGCATCAAAGGTAGATCTAGTATAGAGGACTTGAAACTTTTTTCACAACCACCTTTTCTTTCTTATACTCTTAGTAAGCTTTTGAAAGCATTAAAATTTTGTACAGGTGAGACCAGGAGTACTTGATATAGATCATGATCCTTCACCTCCAAAGTAACAACTTTCAAAATGTTTCACAGTAGATGTGCTAGTAATAATCCAAGGATGTAATGTGGGTCACAAAACTAGGGTTGTTTTTTTCCAGACCAGCACTTCCAAAAGCCTTCAGGGTCTCAAATGCCCAGAAGGTTTTAAAAACAGCTGAAAAGTACAGAAAAAGGAGTGACTGTTCACTTAAGAACACAAAAAGAGGAGGAAGAGAGAAAATTAACTGTCACCTTCAGGGTGAGAAGGACTTGTTTCTTGATAAAATGACACTCTTCAAAGCTTCTACAGCTCAAAATGTTCTTGGGTCATAGAAAATCATTGACATGGCATACAGCTTACACATGGCTGCTGACATATTAAAAGCATTGTCTTTATGACTGTGTTCCGGAAGACTAGTTTTGGCTACTAGAAACAAACAAAAAAAAAACCAGATACAAGGCAATAGTCCCTTTTTGTTGGGAGGATGCTGTTGGAAGAGAAACATGAAACAAGAATAATTTTTTTAAAATGTTTTCAAAGTACGATGAAATACTTGCATGTACTCTCTTTTAATGAGTCAATGTTGTGAGGCATTAAATGGCTCTGTTAGTGGACACAGACAAATACGGATTCTTTGATATGCTTAATTTAGCAGAATCAAAGATTTCAACCTACAAAACAAACCGGTCCCCAAAGAATATGGAATCAGAAGTAAATACACACTCAAAAGCAAAAGGATTGTTTTCCATCCTCACATATTACTGCAAGGTTGCTGGCTCACACCGTGAGCACGGAACAAGCACCTACCACAGCAAGTCATTTTTGAGGCTTCATATCAAATGTGATACAATGGGGAAATCAAAGGAATTTTAGTTAAATACTGTTCTTAGAAGATAAAGCCACTGTTTACAGCAATTTTAGTTTTGTTAGGACATAGCATTACAAAACAAACAAAAGCAGTAGCATGGTCCAAGTATCACAACATAATAGGATCTAACCTCCAGAGAATAGTTCCTCCTGTCCATGGTTCTCAAAGGCTCAAGTCAGTGTTGGCATTCTGGGGTGGTAAAATGTACAGATGCAAAAGGAAGAACCAGTTCATAGTCTTATCTGTTTACAATTTCAGTCCTCAATATTGCACACAACTGAACATGTTTATTTTGTGGGTGCCACTCATGTATATGCAAATAATGTAATACTCTAAATATATGCAAACTTGATCATTACTATGAAAGTTAGGCTGAATTTTTCAGGGTTCTTTTTATGTTTATTTAAAATAAAGACTTGCAGTTGTTGTGCATTTTACAGCATTTACCTTTACATTCTTCCTTCATTATTTAACTCCTGCCATTTCCACTAAACATGTAAAATTTAGGGGGGTTTAATGCCATTTTAATAATTGCTACTTTTTAGTGCAATGTCAGCTTTGTGTTCTTTAATACTAAAATTTAAAAATTAGATAAATGTATTGCTATTAGTACATTAAGTCTTTCTATTGAACACATAGAAGCCCACTCTTACAATAAAATCTTGGTACACCTAATAGTCCATTTCAGCACTTGCTGAAACTGTTAAAATAGGACTTGAAGAAATTAACCTAAAATACATGCAACCTGGTAACATACTCACTAAGATGCAATATGTAAAAATGTGCAACAGGCTTCTTAATGAGAAAAGTTGGTTTGCTTTCTGAGCAGGGTACTGACTCATATAAAATCATTTTGTCCCAGTAATACTGGTTAGGTGAAAACTTAGCATGTGAATAACTAGGCATATATCCATATCATGGAATCTGGCTTCCATACATGATTCAACAAGATGACTGACCTCTAACAAAATACCTAGGTGGAAAGGTCTACCTAAAATTGACACACCACCATCATAAGACAGTAAATATTATCTGTAATCAGTGCTTGTTGATGCCATCTTTATATCCACTTTTGCTGTCTACAGCTGGAAGAGAAACCTTGAGGGGGGGAAAAACAGAGAATTTCCCAACTCCCTGTGTAAACTTGAGTCACAGTCTATACTGATGTATGTGTTTCCACAAAACAATTATCAAGGAGGAACTAACATTGCCCTTAACCACCTTGCAAAGAAGACCCTAGAAATAAATTCTCCAAGATAATTTAATAGGATGTGGCAGGTGGGGACAAATGAAGGAAAAAGACGGAATGGGTGGATATATCCTGCCAATCAGATGCACAACTGTCTACTAATGTGACAACACAAAAGGCAAGCTACACAAGAGAAAAACAAGTTTGAACTCTTAATTTTCTTCTTGGAAAGATAGAGGTATCTCTGCTTATAAGAAAAAAGAACTACAACCTTTTTGTTTTCTGTAAAGATGAGTTGTTCATATTTTTTCTGAAAAATTATACAGAAGAAAAAAGAAAAAAAACGTTTTTTGGAGATACATCAGAATCTGAACCATTTTATTTAAAACTCTGGGTTCAAGGGATAATATGTTTTCATGTGTTTCTAATAAGCAGAAAAAATCAAAAGTCTTGAGACAGTGCCAAGGCACATCCATAAAACACATGATTGATTATACTAAAATTGATGAGGAAATCCTTCCACGCCTCTTTCAGCAATAAGAGACATGGTCTAACATTTTTCCTTCATAGCTCACCTCCCATACCGCAATTTCTGCTACAGCACAGTGCTCCAGGGTACTAACAGCCTCTCAGATCATGGCCAAAAACTTCCTCAAACATTTCTCAACTACTGTGATGCTGGTCCAATGATTCAGCCTTCCTTCTGCCACAGGGCACCCTCTATAGATAGAAGTTAAAAGCTCCCTTGACAGAAATCATCTCATGGTCAAGATACCACAGAACTTCTGTGGCACAAGCTGGGACACCTCGACATATGAGCTGTGTTTCTGGGTTTTCCACTTAAATGTGGAAGAATTCTGTATTTCCAAGACCATTTCAGATTCTTAACCGCCTCAAGAAGTTCCGCTTACTGAAACCAAATGCAAATGAGAGCAAATGTGTTTTTTCCACAAGTGGCAGAAAAAGGACTTTGAAGTATGCAAATTTAAATACAAAACCAGCAGTTCTTTAGAAGAAGCAATTAACTAGTTACATAGAACTCAGAAAGCTGGCCCTTAAAATTTTAAATTAGCTAGCTTGAGCATCTCCCAGCTTCGGTTGGTTGATTGTGCTGACAGTTATTCCACGGGACATGGAACAAAAGTGGTTTTCCCCAACATGCATATTACATGCAAAATAAAGACTCAGCATTCCCTACATGGCTAGCATTCCCCAGCTTTTGTCCAAGCCCCAGCACCCTCTTTTAGCAAGAACTTCAGGTGGATGCTACAAGGAATTATCATATTTCTTTAATTCATGGTAATGAGAAACATCTTTGCTGCTTTCTCAAAGACTGCAAAGAACACATGTCACATCATGGCATTTGAGGTTCAAATAAAAATCCCAGCCTTTGTACTGCAACAGACTGACACTTTCTTTACAGTTTAAGTACAAATTCTATTACAATTCTGATTCTACTTGTAAAACAGTTACAAGATTCAGCTAAAGCCATCATATCCCTCTACATGAGAAATCAGTTCCTTCACAGTAGCCCAGTATGGAAGCTGATCACTCAAATTTACGTTACACATAAAAAGCACATCAGATCCCCCAGACTCTTTAAACCGCGATCGTACAGCATCTATCTACAACTTTTTATTTCCTTTTTCTTTGGATATGTACTTTCTTTCAAAACTCTAGACTACAGATCTCCAGGACCAACTTTCTTGGGTTGTTCCACAAGGGAAGAGCCACAGCATTGAAAACAAATCCGGCTATGAGGCTTAATGTGGTTCTTAAGTGCTATCACAGCTATAAATATATAAATAATATAATTCTGTGTAACAGGTCAATCAGCAAACTAAAAAACCTCAGCAGTCCAGAATGGCCTGCATGACCACTGACTTCAGACTGGTGGACGAATTCTGCACATGTTTAAAATTTTACTGCTGGTTCAGTCCTCTACTGAAGGGCACAAGAGGAGATCGCCACCAGCAGCAGGTACTCCCACACTCATTATACACAGTGGAAGATTCTAACAGAGGAGGGCTTTTGCTAATATACTGAACAAAAGCAAGTGAAGGGCAGACAGGTTTTCTTTCTCTTGCTCCTTCCAGCAAAGAGGCAGGGGAGGTAGCTACGTGGTGACAGTGTTTGCAGCTGCTGTAGTTAGAGTCACGGTCACACGTCAGTCCTGAAGACACAATCCTCGTTCTAAACTGCCTGAAGTAAATGTGACAGCTATTATTAGCAGCAGCAAAACAGTCTCTCAGTGAGGCACAAAGGTACTACCAGTGTAGCATCTACTTCTAAAATGTAATCTTCCACTTCTGAAAAGGGAGAATTTGCAACTGGAGGACGGAAAAGCATGTGAGCTGCAAGGAGGCTTAGAAGGACTTTGACACATAAGTATAATGCAGAAAAAGGCATGAAACTGCAGAAAAGTGAAAGTGAAGAAAGAGCATCAAAAGAGCATCACAAAGAGCATTCACCAAAATAAGAAAGAAAACCCACAACTGTTTGCAGGGACAGGTTACATGCCGGCTGACTAAATTACGCAAAGAGTCTGTACATCCCATCTTCCAGCACTGCTGTGAAATTTGCAGAGATGAGTAACCAAAGAACACAGCTACTGCCACATTCAATTCCTACCAAAAACACAGCTAAGGTCTCCATGCATTTAATACTAGAGAAGCACGTAGCAGCATGAAGCTGGGGAAAATCCACGCAGAGAAAGTCAAAAGTGGATCTCTTCCTTCTGTCACTCAGGGGGCATCACTCAGTTCCCCCCAAACAATCCAGTGGGGGGCAGCACAATTTTTGTGCAATGACAAGTGTTGCAGAGGTGAAGGTTACCAAAAATATGTTAAATGTGTCAGCTGGTAGGGTGCAGCAGACGTTATGGGAAATACTCTCAGAATGGTGACAGGCCCTCAGACTCTACAGCTCCATGAGCTGCCCCTTTGGGGATGTAGACCACAAAATGAGGTCTTTATAAGCAAGGCTGCAACAGGTGATCCCTGTCCCTAAGGTGGAGAACAATCCATTATGAACACTTCTGCTGGAAAATTTTAAGTAGCTATTTTTTTTACAAAAGATTTTCTTTACAGCTGCTTGCTTCTGAAAGGCTATATTAAAATGATATTGTCCAGAAAGACTGGATCTCACCAATTCTCACTGTCAGTTTTGGAAAGAATCCATGTCTCAAAGCAGTATGTCCTCTTCCTTGTTACTGACCTCTGACACATTTCTTGCTAGCTTCATCAGGCTTAGTCTAACTTTAGATGGCAGAACTGCAGACTAGAAAATTCAAATCTTTGTTTTCTCGGAAGAATGCTTACTATATTATATACACAACAAACTCTGACAGTATGTCACCTGCACAGTTCTTCTACCCATCTCACTGAACACTGGGGGAAAACTCCTGCATACACTGATGAGCCACAAACATTTTGTAGTTCTTATTAGTAGTCATCATACTGCAATGTACTTCAGCTTCTGCAGGTCTGCTCTTAGTTTGGAGAGTAAAATTTTAGTAAATTAAGAAATTCTATAAACTGCCAGGGAAAAATATTGTATCTAACTCCACTAGCCCAAGTAAGAGAAAGAAAACCATGAGTTCTACTCTATGTTAATGCCATTCAGCAGATTATGTATCTGCTTACAGGCCTCCTGCAAGAAAAAGGACCACAATTTGCCCCATAGGCTCACTGCATGTTTTCGTTTGATAAACTTAACCTACGCCAGGGCCCATATCCCATTTTCTACCATAGGCTGCAGAGGTTCTTGCCAAGAAATATGCTGCTTTAACATTTTGGATTGAAATTTATTGATGCAGCAGGTGACAAGATCAGTAATTCAATGCTCAGAAAAGACTGGATAGATAGGAGTTGGAGCACGAAAGGAAAGATCTAAGCAGACAGATATTTTTGGTATAGATATTCATTAAGTTGTTGATCAATGACTTGCAGGTGTGACAGAATGCTGAAAAATCTGAGGTGACTACTGACAGATCTTATAGATTACAAAAGTACCGAGATAGGATTTACACAGGCAGCCTGATGTGGTTCCAAAAACACCACCAGAAACCACAACTGCCACTGACCTTTATCTTCTTTGGGCAGGAGAGTCACAGTGACATCTGTCTGGCAAGGACTCTGAACAAGAATGTTAACTGCAGAAGTTGTTTCTGGATGCAAAACAGGCAATCTGAGTTTAAGTATCATAGTTCTGTTATCAAAAAAAGCATCTGCTTTTCAAAAGCTCCCAGAAAGTCTAAGCACCAGTCATTTGCTATTTAAAAGTACAGATACAGGTATTTTCTTAAAAAAAAAAAAATAAAAAAAATAAAAAAAAAATTATCAAATACTGAATAATTCCAAAGCCACACAAGTTTTTTCAAACTTTATTAACATGTTTTCCAGTTGCTGGGATTATTAATACCCTAGCACCACTACTGTTGAATACAAAGCTCAGTTGAGCTGTGAAGAAAATTCAGTTGATATGGCAGGAAAGCACTTAGTGCAAATTTTACTTGGGACCATTACTAGTTCAAAGCATTGTCTGCATAAATGCTATTGACAGCTGCACTTAGTGCACCACACCCAGTTTCGATTCTTTTTGTTTGTGCATGTGTTGAGTCCTTACATCTCCTTGCTCTTGCAGGTCCAAGTCTACAACTCTTTCCTTTTAGTATTATTTTGTGCTAAAGAAAGTATTACAGTAGCTGTTTTTTGACAAATGAAGTAGATCACAGTGTGGTAAACAAGCTAGCCTCTGTCCCTCTCCTCCTCCTCTTCCCATTCCCAGCATGAAAATAGCTAGGGCTAAAGCAACAGCTGGGGATCATTACACTGACAGGAATAGTTCAGTAAACTCCAAGAAGGGAAAACATGTCATATCCAAAAAAATCAAAAACACATTAGGGCAGCAGGACCAAAAAAATAAGTGAATTCAACTCCAGGGATAATGCTACAACTCTCCTTCCACTGATAACAACTGACTTATAAAAACCCCAGTCATTCAGTGTTAACCCTTTCCCTAAGCTTCCCACTCGTGTCATAAAGTTAACAATTACCCTGAAACACCTGGAGTCTTCGCAATCTAATGAGGCACACTGAGAATTAAGCAAAAATAAATTTAAATGTCATCTTAATGCCAGCTTCAAGCTACCTCACATTAATATATCATCATCTTATCTTCACTGCACCTCTTACCTTTTAAGCATAGTCACCATCACTGTGCCACACATTTGCAAAGGGCAGTTGCAGCACGAGGCTACAGGGAGTCTAAGTACGTACGTCTGTGTGTATGGCGTGCCTCTGGGTTTGTCATAAGAAATGACAGCAGGTTAGCTCCCCGCATGGTCAACACATTTCCTATGTTTTTCTGTGCCAGAGCACTATTTGCATAAATAATTCTGAATTGTGGGACGTATCTGGACATAATTCAGAGATGTGCCTGTTGCATTTTGTGACTGGTTTCTGATGTTCCTTACCCACACATGTGCATGAGGCCTCACTTTGACATCTCTCACAGCATCTTCAGGTCTACTCTGAACTAGGAAGGTGCAGATCAGCCTTTACAGAAAAAGGTCGCCCTGCATTCCTGTGAGATGCCTCAGACCTAGGGGCTGCCCTCTTGCTGGGGATCTCCTTGGTGCCGAGAGCTTCCAAGTCTACACGTGCAGGTTCTTCTGCCCTCTACTGGGTGCGGTACAGCCACCCACCAGCTTTACCTTCAGATGCCTGGAGGTGTGACGACAATAACGGCCAGATCACTTGTGGAGAAAGCCATATGTTAACAAGCACTTGCATGGCTCCTGATCTCTTCAAAGTACTGAACAGATATTAATAGTTTAATCAAAGGCTCAGCTAACTCAAATTACCTCACATTTGCTGTGGACCAAGAATGTGCACACAGTTACTGCAGATCAGATGGCATGCAAGAACTTGTTCATGTGTCTGGGCCCTGGAGCACAAATCTTGGAAAAAGACAGGTGAGTTTCACTGGCAGCCCCAGAGTCACACTGAACATTTTTGAAGGGAAGGGTTGCCTAACGCTTCTTCTAAGTCTTTAGTTTAATAGCAACGAATGAAAGATGTTGCACAGAGGTGGAAAAGCTGGAATTTACTTTTGGAAGTACTTAATTCTAAGCTACACTCACATAAATGCCAACCAGGTTTTCAGTAGCTTTCTGAAATTTTCTGAAGTTTGCAATTCCCTCTTCCTGTCTTCCATGAGGGGCTACCACACTGTTGTGTTAACTGGTCTAGGAACTGCAAACTGGGCTCTGGTATTTGAAAGCTAAATAATTCCAAGGCATTCTTGAATAGAAAACATGTTTATGGATTCTTGAATTCTAGGAATTTTACAAATAACTGCCCCAACACATACTTTGAAAAATACAAGCATATGTTCTTTGACTTCCCCATGTCAAATCCATTTCTGTGTGGAAAGGACCAGCAGTTCCCAAACTTCAATGGCAATCCCAATTCAAAAAAAAAAAAAATCAGATTTAGGAGACCATCTGTTTTCCAGAGGCAAGGAAACAAAATGAAGTCTATTCCAGATAACTGCTTCCCATGAGATTCATTGAAAGAACAGGTATGAGCATTGTCAGCATAATACAGATACCCCTTATTTGCCTGGCTTTATAAAAAGGAGAAAGCAGACTGGCAGCCATTCATCTGTGTGTGGTAAAGAGGAAGAGGAGTGCATGAATTTTCTGTCCTAGGTGATAACAAAACTAAGCTGTCCCATTTTCAGAGGGACCAAACTAAGTAAGGTACAATAGCTGTGATAGTTTCAGCTCAATGCTAATTCTGGACTTCCAGAGCTTCCATGAGGGTTTACACATTAGTGCATCTGCTTCTCCACTGCCTCTACGATTTGGCTCTGCAAAATACAGTGCATGCTACAGCATAAATACAACATGCATCCTGAGACTGCAGGAGACTTGAACAGAGCAGCAGCAAAGCTAAGGACTTACTCTTTTCTCTTCTGACATGAAAGAAGCAGGCAGCATTTATTTCTCTTCCCTACCCTTCCTGTTTGGTAGCTGGTAGAAAGTAACTTTCCTCAACACGTATGATATTAGAGTACCATAAATTACACGGAGTAGGCTGATGATATTGCTAGACTTTGCAGAGTCAACACAGCTTTATAAATAATCAGAATTACACAATAATTCAATTACCTTAATTCACTTAAACTTGAGACAGCAGCAAACATTTTCATATTGATTAAAGTGCTACAGAATTGCATTTTCCTCGTTCTACATGTTATCCCACTGTAGAGCCTGTGATATTTTGTGACCAGATGAAAGATGTATCCTGGCATATCCAAATGCAGAGTGTTCACTTTCTGTGAAAATCAATGCCTTGCAAATACAAGACAGCTGCAAGTTCTCGCTTCTTTATTTTGGTTTGGTTTTTTTTTTCTCCTAAAATTTATGTGCTGCAGTTCTTTGCCTCCAGGGCAGACAAAGTAATCTGGGAATACTGCCTATACTAATGGATTTATGACTCCCAAACTTGAATTTGAGGTCCCTGACTTCAGCTTTCTTTTCCTTTTCCACATTTGTTTGACAAAGAGTATTCCAATGAAAACAAGCAACAAAAATAGTAATATTTTAAATATCTAATAACAAGCTAACTCTTGATAACTGTTAAAGAGACTTGGTAAGGGGAGTGACAACAGGGAGCAGAAAAGAGTTTTGTTTGTCAGACTCAGCAGGCCTAGAGCTGCATATGAGAGAAAATTCCTCTAAATGCAACTGCTAAAATAGTCTTCCACACACTGGCCATCTTTCCACAGCAAACATGACCTTATTCTATCTGGCTTTTTCTCCTCAACTCCTACCAACCTTTACTTTTCTGTACAAAATGTCACTGAAAAGTAATTTTCTGCTCTTCTCAGGTCACTTTACTTGCTCTCAAAAGCAGTCATCCCCTTTTTTCTGAGGCCACTGTGCTTAACATCTTTGTTCACTCCTGCAAGTTCCTATTGAAATTTCACCTGCAGCCAGAAGGATCTAGTAAAACATAAATCTTGTTATGTTTGCCATTGGCATTTTGTTATGTTCTGCCATTCTTCCCTGTAATCTTTTCCTTGTTCCTGTTTCCTGCTATTCATTATGCTGCACACTATGAATGGATCACTGTCTGTTTTCATCTTCTCAATCTTTCTCAATTCTTCTAGATCATCTTCTTTCCTTGTAGGTATCATTCCCTGAAATTTGACCTCTTTCTACATAACCTTTCAGAATTGTCAAACTCCTCAAAAAAATCACATATATTTGCAGGAGAATACCATTATCACATTTAGATATACGCACCCCTCTCCTTCCATACTCTCCAAACAACAACATACTGAAACTTAAAACATGATACTCTCTCATCTCCTTCAAGGCACAGCTGCTGCTCCAGAACAAGCCTTTACACTTCTAATAAAACAGCCTTAAAATGTGTCCCATGAGAGCCTTATAGACATAGAGGAGAGGAATAAATTTAAACCCTGAAATTAAAACTTCCAAACACAAGAGAAATTGTCCCAAGGTCCAGGCACTGTAAGTCACTACATACAGAGTTCCAACTTCGTCCTGTGTCGTACTTATGAGCGCCCTCAGGGACAACAGGTCATAGGAGTCACTGGGAAACCCAAAATCTGGACTACTGCCCAGAAAATAAAAAGCAGGCAGATTCAATATGCAAGAGGGGAATAAAAAAAAAAAAGAAAATAAAACAACCCATAAACCAATTACACAGTGCCTACAACAAAGAAAGCAGAGCCTGCTAACCTTCTCGTAAGCTGTGGTATGAATCCTGATATGTGCTTGAACAGGTCTTCCCTTGCTTTGACACAGTCTCTGCAAGCGGCACAATCCCGACATAGGCAGGCTGGAGTGTCTTGGCTTTATCCAACATATTAGAGGAAATCCCTGGACCTGAAGGCAGATTCTGTAACACAGGAGGCGTCCCAGGCTAGTGGAAAGGGTGCTTAATCCTCACAAGAGGCCCAACTGCAATCCCTCTCTACTAGGTTTCGGTCACTGCACCAAGTGGGAGAGTGGAAAAAAAAAAATCAGTTTACTGCTCGATTCCAAGGCTGTGATTGCATAGGAACAGAGAGGTACTCGAGGCACAGACAAATCCTGACAGCCAACATCTAAAGATTAAAATCAGCAAGGCTCTTGGCAAAACCTTTCTTCCTACTATCTCAAAGCTCGGACAGAAACTTCACGGTTTCAGCAAGCGGCTATAAGCATTCAGGATCCCAGTATGCAGGGCAGTGCTTATCAACAGATGCGTGGACTTCTTCGTGGGGCCACTCGCAGTAACAGCCAACCTCATTCACCCAAAATAGTGAACAGTTGGTTTCTCTACTCACACCACAGACACCTGCCAGACAGGCAGTATCATGTGATTGAGCACTGCCCTCTCTCCCCCTGCACCTCCCAACTGTAAGCACGCCGTGCACACAGCTAGGAGAACACCACGGCTCCCAGAGCAGGAGCCACACGGCTTTTTGTCCCTTCTTGTTTAAACTATTAGAAATGGAATTTTAGCTGTGAAGGAAGTGAAACTGATAATCCAGGAAACTGAGTTCTCATATGCATTTAGTCTGAGACCACACATAAGTAGCAGCAAGCTACTTCTGTACAAGCACACATTCTCGCCTCTTACCTTAAATCCTTTCTCCAGCCTAGCAGAAACATCTACCTGAAGATAATCAGCAGCCCCCAATCAATAACCCTCTACTGCAAGTGCTAAAACTTCAGAATCTATGCTTGTATGGAGGCAGTCATCTCACCTGGAGCTTATTTAATGTGCATCATGAACAGATGCCATATGGTTGACAAACTTTGGTTGTACATACTACCCAGCATGGTACTGGAATTGGAAGTGGCCAGGGAAAAACACACCATTCGAGCAACAGCCAGAAGATACTCTCAATAGTACAGATGATGGCTTTGCTCGTTTTCAGTCTTGCTAAGCATGCATCATAAAAGGCGCAATGAAGTCTGAGAAAAAAAAAAAAAAAAAAAAAAAAAAAAAAAAAAAAAAAAAAAAAAAAGCTGTCCAATGAATACACATGCCTAAAAAAATAGTATAAATAGTATTCTGGTATCTTTCCAGGAAAAAAAAAACGGTTAATAGCAATCAGTGTCATCCTACAAGCCTGAAGCAAAGATAGCCACATGGACATTACAAAAATAAGAAGGTGAATAGTATAAACACTATTGGAATAGTCATAGTCCCCATTTCATATTCTCTGCCTGCTCCCCCCCTCTCCCCCAATCGAGACAAAAATTTCTCATTTCCAAATAGTTTGAGAGGCATCCAGGCTATTTTATAAAGCAAGGATGGAATAACAACCAGAGGGAAAAAAAAAAGTCTCTAATAATGAAGCTAACATCTAAGAAAACTGCTGTTCAACCAAATTTTAAAAGTATGACGAGCTCTGCTGTAAGCTGCACTAGACAAACAAAACAATCTAACATATTTTTAAGTTACAAATGAAAAACTAATATACAGAATTTTACATGTTTACTAAATAATGATGCTAGATGGCATCAATGACATTTCTGAGTATCTTCAACAGTACTCTTTGTACTTTGAAATGTTCAAGCTTCACTGAGAAAAGAATCCAAACTTTAAAGTTCCTGTGGGTAAAAAAATACCTTTTGTGATAATATAAAGCTCCATAATCACATTATTCCTAAATTACCAACGTATACTCAACAAAAACTCTCATCTTTAAACTTAGGATTTGTAAAAGTCAGGTAAAGGTTCAGTTTCACAATGAACTTTGGCCAATAAGGTCAAATTACTGCGTAAATAGATGAGCCTGCTTTTGCGTGACACTGCGGCGAGCTGCCTCGGGAAGCTGACCTGGCAGACCACAAGGGTGCTAAGGCAGGACGAAGGAGGGCAGAAAGAAGCACACTGCCCAGACCTCCCCTTTCAGCAGCAACACACAACTGTACGTTGAATCAGGCCTGACACTCTGTGCAGACAGGTCCCGTAAGTACTCTAGTAACAAAAGAGCAATTATCCTGCGCCAGACTGAGTCCTACTTCTTCTGGCAAGCCATACACCATGTGGATGGTGGAACTGACAAGATCCAGCCACAGAGGCCAAAGATTGCCATTGCTTTGCCAACCAGGGCCTCTGAGCTAGCAGCTCACTACAGTGTACAAGGCCTGGGAAATGTGAGCTGGTAGCTCTATCCAGCTGACTCAGAGATACCCAGGTGTTGCCAAAACAGCCCTAAGCTGCCTGAGTTCTGATGAAGAAAACTTTAAGAACTGAAAGAAGAGAGGCACCAAACAGCTAAGAACACACGAAATATATTGCCAGTTTTGGCAATCTGATAATATAACTAATTCTCTACTGCTATAATTGACAACTCCAACCTGATAGAGATTTGATCCTCTCAGTGTATTCTTCCAGAGCTGCAGATATATATGCAGATATACCTTTCTTCCCATGTAGAAAACAGCTTGAAAAGTAAAATACCTGGGTGGCTCAATGGTAGGAAGACAAATCTTTTCTTTCCTGAGCAAGATATTCTAAAACTTTGTCCTACAGTATCAAATTTGTCCTACGGTGTTATTCAGTGTTCTGAAAGAAGGAGCAATTACCCAAAACAGAAAAAGATGAGCCAGAACACTCCAAAAAGGACTTGGATAACGTCCTCCATGCTGTAAGAAGACAAACTCTGAGGACTGGAGGGTATCTTCAACACACAAGCAAGCACTTGTGGGGTACCTCCTTGCAAAATATGGATTCTGATACATAAGACAAGACCAAGAGCAGCCTGTCTTGTATGAAACAGTGACGCTACTGCCAGATGTTGATGAGCATCAAAAAGTTAAACAAAATTTTAATTTGTTTTATTGGATCCTGATGTACTAGTAAGAGATCCAAAAGTCTGATCAATGATCACACGGACAGAAACGTCAATGCACTGTAAGAACAAGTAAGGCCTGATGAGCAACTTTGACAGTTACTTTGGAAATCAACAGGGTAGAAGGGAGGGTCCATTTCATGGCAGAGGTAGGATTTCCAACAAAAGTTTCAAGTTGCTTCACCACTCCAGAAAAGTAGGATAAACCGATACGTGTCCAACATTTAGTGTCATGCACAACTGTTACTCTGGAATTGGCAGCAGTGCCATTGGCAGAAAGATCACCTTTACCAACAGGACCTAGGTATTTGCCCTAGGTAGATTTCTGGTTTGGAAAACATCAGGCCAGACTTTCATAAACTGTCCATGAGACATCTGTTGAGCCTTACATCCTTTGACTTTCAAGTGTGAAATGAGATACGGGGTATGGGAATGTATTCTTCCTCAAGATGCTGCATTACTCTTTATACCCTCACACAAAAATAAAAAGTCACATCAGGTGCACATATGGCTTGCACAGATCCTGCTGCTAGTTCTGAGGCCTGGTGGACACAGAACACAATACTTGTATTTCAATGCCAGTTAGCATTACTCACTATTTTGAAAAAATTCATTAACTTTCTCTTCTTTTATTTTTCTATCCTCAAAAGCCAAGACAGCATATAAGCAGCAGCTTTTTCAAATTCCCATTCTGTGCTAGAAGAATGTTAGCCTCCTTAAAACCAGCTCTGATAGTCATCGGGTATCTTAGTGACCTGATTCAACCTACTAACAGCATTACCAACAGGTGGGATGAGCACCAGAGCTCATGGTTGGTGAACCCAGCTGGGAAGAGACTACAGCAGTCTTGACACAGGCTAAACTTTGGATTAGCATAACTGTAACACAAAACTGCATCATTAGTTATATCCCCCAAAAGTAATGTATTCTAGAAATTCAAATTAATGAGCAGACAGAAAATTTCCTGACAATGCACTCACAACAACTTAAAATGTGCTTTTTTTCCTCCTTTCACCTCCAGTCCTCCCTGCAGCAGACTCTCCATCTTCCTTCCCCCAGTAATAATGTTCTCAGACAACACAATGCCTGCAAGGATCTGCATGCACACAATTTAGTGATGAAATCCAAACACCGTGCTGCTAAAAATTGGCAAACAGCTGCATTCTATGCACACTCAGGCAACATGAGACAGACCTCAGTCAAGGTCTAAACCAGATTAACCCTTAGAAAGAATTATTAGCCCACTATATTTGAAGAGTTGTCTCTGATATTTCTAGCAAGCAGACAAAAGCTGGAAAAAAAATAGAACGCTGGGCCTACATCAGTCCAAAGCTTCAATGTCTTATGACTCTATTCACTTTATACTTCAAAATAAATACAGACTTCACACTGACACTTGTGTCGCTTAGTTCTTCTCAGCTAAGGATCACATTTATGTAATGTGAGTTTGCTTTGGATATTCCCAGGATCCTGCCTCCCACCAACAGTGACCTTCAGGAAGAAGCAGAAACACCAAGCCGGGAGCACTGTACATTCTTGCTTCTCCAGTTCTCAGGAAGAGCCTGAAGTGTACATACTCTGATCTTTTCAACTAGCTGGTGACAGCTAGTGCTGCCAGTCAGCATTCAGAAAACTCCTAGACATGACAGGTAGCCAAAGGTAAACTATCATGCAGATGAAAAAAAGGGAACAGCAGCATGCATGCCTGGGAACCTGGACCTTTGCTGCAGCTTTTGAGTGGCTCTTCAGTCCCCCAACCCACTCTGGGATATACCACCACCCCCGCTTTTGGCAAGTTGGCTGTCATTGAGCTGTAAATACTGTGAGTTGAAAGCATAAAAATAGCTGCTGCACAGGCTGGAAAACCTATCAGATGATGTCAAGGCACATTTTGAGCCCTCCCATCCCCCCCACCAAAACCCCCCCCCCCCTACTTCCTTTCCTATGTCACTTTCTCATTACCTCACTGTCTCTAATTCTGAAAGTGCTTCTCTCTGCATCTTTCAGCTGCCAAAGTGAACTTTACACAGAGCTTGAGCCAAATCAACCCCCAGCACATATATAAACTCTGCCACCCACCCCATTCCTTGGGATTTAGCCAAGATGTCAGTTTGCCTTTCCCTGAAAACACGCACGAAATCCACGATCCCTATCTGCAAAACACAGGAGTGAGAAGAATTAGTTCAGCCCAAGGAATGCAATACTGATCTGCATTCGATTAACTCCACAGATAAGCAGTTTCCAACCAGCAAGGCAAGTAAATATTGTAAGTGAGGTGTGGAGAGACAGCAGGGCGATGCCCCATGGCCCTCCCACTAACACAGGGTCACACCTCAGAGGCTCTTTCCCAGGCTCTGAAGACCTGAGGAGGAAGGAGAGGCTGAAGAAGGAAGCTGAAAGCTTTGTTTTTCCCACCTCTCCCTTCCCAAACCAAGAACTCACTTGGTCACTGTTGCTGCCCAAAGGTCACCTGCAAAGAGACTGTGGCAGTATTGCTGCAAGGGCAGAAAAGAGGGGAAGGAGAGAGAGGAGGGGAAGCAAGAGATGTTAGTTCCCTTGTGGTCCATGCTTCTCCTCCTCCCTCCCTCCAGGACTTGTTGTACGGAGGAAGCCCGGGGGTGATAAAGAGAAGGAAATAGTCCAGAAGTCTACCCTACTCTAGATCATACCAAAACAAAAGTATTATACAGCACATGCTCCTAATATTACCGCATGGGAGTGTTACACCTGCTCAGAACGTGTTGTCTACACAGCCAAAGAAAGCGGTGCAACTTTCAAAGACAAGTTGGTTAAATTAACTTTTTTTTTTTAGTTGGATTTTCTTTTGAAAATCACTGGCAACAGTTCTGTCAATGCTGTCCTCTAGAAAGCTGCACATACACTCCTTGACTACAAAATGGTATTGCCTATGTAGAGATTTCTATCCAAGAGAAGAAATATAACTAGTAGGTGGATTTCTCTGGCTAATGTAGTGGAAGGACTCTGTCCACAACAGAAAACTTCATGGTAGAGGGCAGGAGGACAGCAGAGGGATTGAGAGAAAGAAGTTTTATGTTTAGTTCCCAAACAACTGCAGTCAACTGTGTATATGAACCCAACAAAAACAAGCAAGTAAATTAAAAACACATACTCAAACACATTTTATTTGTTATTTTTACCATTTTGGTTGATAAATTCTGGATAGATGCAAACACTGTCACATACCTCTTTATAGTTCAAAGTTACTAGCCCTTCTTCAAGTTACTACCCCCTGCTGAGCCCCCAGAACCAGTTATATGAATGCTCTCACTCTGTTCCAGTGCAAAGTTAGAAAGATTAGCTCAAATTACCTTTGCTAAGCCAACGAGCTTCACAGTGAGAGCTCACACATCAAGTACGGCATCTCAAATGTGGGGTGGGTGGGTATCTCCAGTGGAGGAGCTTCACTGAGAGCTGCTCCAGTTGGAATTGCAACAGAATTCCTGTATATTCCTTTAATTCAGCTATTACCCAGCTTGCTCTAAAACAACTACTTAAGGTAACAGTAATAGTTCCCTGCTCTTACCTAATACCAATAGTTTACCTGTTTAAAAGAGTCAAAGGTTTCAAGCCACAGACAGTCACCCGAGATTCAACAAAGTTACCAGCCTTCCTACCTAAGAGTTAGGTCTGCTAATTCACCGACATGCACCCCAAATAACTTTAACCTCACATGCAGATGGGCACTTCCACCACACACAGGCAGGACCATCCAGAGATCGCAGGAAGACTGACAAGTGAGTAAGTATACACTATGCCCAGTGAAAAACATTGAGCACAAGAGACCAGACTTTTCAAAACATTTCCTCTTGCAGATATTCCAGGCTTTAATTTAAACCACTATGAACAAGTGAAAACAGAAAAACTGAAAACATTTGGTTTTAGTCTTGAGAGCAGAAAAAAAGAGTAAGTTCTGGCTGCCAGACCAATGAGGGTAGTGAGCAGGACAGAGTGGAAACAAAGGAGATTTGAATTTGTGTTAAAACAGCAATTTCTTTTTAGGAGGGAAAAACTGGGAAAGGACAGGAGACAGATACCCCTCCCCTCATGTTAAGGCATGTCTAAGAGTTTGAGAAGTTATGTCACTAATTCCTGTGGTTGCTGAGCCGAAGATATCTCGCACTTCTCCCTCCCACATCCTTTCAGCTTCTGGCAATAAAAGGTTCCTTCTCTATCAAACCCTCCTGCTGCACAAAAGGGCTACCTGCAAACACTTGGAAAATACAGTCTATTTTTAAACTACATAAGCAAGAAAGGAAACAGCCAGGCTGTACTCAATGTTCATGCACTACTTGTGAAAGGATTAGTTCATTTGCTTTGCAGTTTATACTAGCAGAATAACTAGGTTAACCCTCACTACAGGATTATGACTTTTGACCAGAATGCTACTGTTCCTTCCCCAAACACATCAGCTACATGGGCAATAACAACATTGTTGAGGCTCAATATGACAATTATCCTTGGTTAATCTGATACAGAATTGCAATCCCAGAATCTAGATTATTATTAAAATGTCTATTTACCCTTTATGGTTGCAGAAGACTACTTCCCAACTTGAAACAACTATGCACTAATGAAGGTATAATTCTAAAAAGACCATAAACTATCCCATTCCTTTAATGTGTGTTAATAATTTTAGATGTAGGGGTTTTTCCACTGTTAACTTTTTCTCTAAAAATGGTTCAAGTGCTTTGTTACTGTTAGGTAGCAGTGGAGGCTCGGAGGAGGTAAAATAGGAGAGGAAGTTTTATGATACTTCTGAGCCAATTCAGTGGTTAGCTGCTGCTGAAAGTGCTAGTCTCATTTTCCATTGTCACAGATGCTCATCCCGCCCCACAGTAAAAAATAACTATTGTCAGGATTATTTGAGATAGAAAATTATTTTGTCCTTAGAGCATAAAGTTCAGTGCTTGCATTGCTAAAGATCTATAAATCACATCCAATGTCAAATGCTCAAACTCCTCCTTTTGTGCCGAAACTCTCAGCTCATCCCCTGGGTAGATGCCAATCTCAAGCTTTCACAGCAGCATCAACAACTGAATTTATGTGTCTGATATAAAAACATATAGCACATTAGAGTTTTATTCTTCAGCTACAACATAAAATAACTCTAAGACAACATCGAGGCACACAGTCATTTATTCTCATGGAGCAGACTGCACTGACCCTGGAAAGGGCTTCCAGGGCCTAATGTGGACTCATGGCCCCTCCATACGTGCAGACATTTCAGACCTTTCCTTCTTCATAGACTACATTTTTAAGTAAATTGTATTCTGCATTAACAAAATAAAAGGTTTCTTTTTCTTGGAGCTGTTCAAGGCTATAACAGAGGACAGACTCTTGGTGTGAAATGTACAACTTCTCCCAGTTCACCCATCATTTGTACCTCTCCCCGGTGATTTGGTCACAATATTCACAGGAATAAACCAAGACATAGTGTTTTTCCCAAAGAACCTGATTTGGCCTAAAATATTCATGCACTTAATGAGAAATCTAATTTTTCAAGTATTTAAAAGAACTGTTTCTAGATGAAAAAAAGTTCACCAAAAACAAGGCTCAAGCAAGAAACAGTAATTCTGCAGACAGAGCCTGCAGTGAAAACCAGGGTCAGCTACCTTACTTTTACTGTTTGGTATCTCAGTGTCACATATACAGAGAATTGCCACAAAATATAACACTGTGGCTTTACATCCTGAATTTAGCCTGCATTTAGCTATGTTCCAATCTCTGCCCCAAAGACCATTCCACATAGGTGAGACTGTAGTTTTTTAAGTGCCCGTGATACTACCATCACTGGCAAAAGTTTAAGGCAGAAAAGATTTGAGAGGTAGAGAAAGTACAATAAAATACTGCACATGGTTTGATCTGACCTATGTGGTTACCCAAAAGAAAGCGAGGGGGTGGGGGGAGCAAAGACACGGGCCTCCTTTCCAAGGTGGATGATTACTTTTAAAACAAATTTGATCTCAGATCCAACAGTTCTGGTAATCCCAGCCATGACATGAAAGAGAAAAGGCGAGTAACTGGGAGGGTATATCTTCTCCTGTTGCCTCAGCAACGCCTGCCAAATTTTATGAGTTTTAATCCCCAACTGGCTTAAAAGCATTGAAAGGCACGTAGCCTAAGTGCTTATAACTGAACATTACGTTCTGATTCGGGCCTCAGCTTTCTGTTCTGCTTCCATCCTCCTAAATCTGTTAGCTCACCTGAAACAACATGCACAGAAGCCTCTTTGGTCACTATCTTTCCTCAGCTGTCTGGCATCCCTTTAAGATCTTCTTTCGATACTTTGGTATGAATTACCAAAGTAAGAACCTCGTATTTATCGATTCTAGACAATTCAATTCTATTAAAAACCTTTTGGCTTGGCAAACTGGACTAAAACAAGTAGAGGGATTTGCATGTAACACAGAGCCTATGTGTCAGAACTGGAATTAGAAATCCTAGCATCCTTCCTTGGCTACCAAATCTATGTTATGAATCCAGACACAAGACAGGGACAATTAAAGTGGGACAGCATAAAAGCAAACAGGTTGATGATCAGATTGAATAAACAAACATGCGACTGAAAAAGCAATGGTTCTATATGCCTGCCAATTCTTACAATCTGACGGGGCCTGGATGCTCACTCCCAATACGTCTAACAGCTGGCTTAACAGAAGTCACTTACAAACAAACTCTTTAGAACAAAAACAACTTTAACAGTACAGACACTGCCATATGCTTACTTTTGGCAACCATGTTATAGTGAGTCCAGAATATACTATAAATTCACAATTCTCTCCTATCAGAAAATATTTTTGCTTGAGCAAGACAGCTATTGGGGAAAACTGTCTTCAGGTTTGCACTACAACATGGAAAGATAGACATGGTAGAAGAGAAGAGAGAAGTGGGTATCATCTACCCTGAATTAGTGATGTTTTTGACACTGTCTCCTGTAAGATCCTCATACAGAAGATGATGGAAGTATGTGCTGGATGAGGAGACGGTGAGATGGATGGACAGTGAACAGCTGGGCCCAGAGGGTGCACCAGCACATGCTGGGGGACGAGTGGCTGGAAAGCAGCTTGGCCGAAAAGCGCCTGGGAATCCTGGTAGAACACAAGCCAGCAATGCATCCTTGGGGCAAGGAAGGCTAACGGTATCCTGGGCTGCATTAGGAGGAATGTTCCCAGCAGGTAAAAGGAGCTGATCCTTCCCCTCTACTCAGCACTGGTGAGGCCACACCTGGAGTGCTGTGCCCAGTTCTGGGCTCCCAGTACAAGAGAGACAGGGGCATACTGGAGAGAGTCCAGTGAAAGGCCATAAAGATGATGAAGGGACTGGAGCATCTCTCCTATGAGGAAAGGCTGAGAGAGCTGGGTCTGTTCAGCCTGGAGAAGAGAAGGCTCAGAGAGGATCTTATCAATGTATATAAATACCTGAAGGAAGGGTACAAAGAAGACAGAGCCAGGCTCTTCTCAATGGTGTCTAGGAATAAGACCAGAGACAATGGGCACAAACTGAAACACAGGAGGTTCCCTCTGAACATCACAAAACACTTTTTTTTTTACTGTGAGGGTGACTGAGCACTGGCACAGGTTTCTCAGGGAGGTTGTGGAGTCTCCATCTTCGTAAATATTCAAAAGCCATCTGGGCATAGTCCTAGGCAACTGGCTCTAGGTGGCCCTGACTGACCAGGAGGGTGGGAGAAGATGACTTCCAGAGATCCATTCCAACCTCAACCATTCTGTGATAGGTGTGTAACCACCCTTTTTCCAGTGGCTTGCTGGTCCATTCATAGATACGTAACAATCTCAGAGTAAAAACAAAATGACAACAAAATAAATCTAAGATAACAAACCTCATACTGGGGAAATTTTTAATATTCTCCTAAAAAAATCACCCACTTCTAATTTCATACATTTCTTAATTATGAGTCTATAACACACTGCATACTCTTCCTTGCTGCCTGATCTTTTCTCTCTCCTAGACTTACTGCCCAGCCATTGCCACTGTTTACTGGTTTGATGATCTAGTGTTCATCAGTTTTCTCATCCTACTGATAACTTCAGAGTTGAAATTGTTTCTGTTCTACCTTACTCAGTTTCACTATTCAGTACAGTTTGAGTGATGTTACCCCAGCCAGATGAAATAATCTAGCATCTTGCTCCACTTCTCATCATTCCTTCTTTTTGATGGCTCTAGGTTTCATAAGAAAGTTCAGTGAGTTAATTCAGCTCACTGATCCAGCAGAAAACTTTTTATTTTAATGGCTTTATTTTCAAAAGTGAATTCAACTACTCATAAAAAAGTCCAATTGTCCAATTGACATCTAAGCTAGCTGGGGCTAAGCAGCAGGTGCACTGAGCTGCTAATGATGAAAAACAGAAGTGAAGAGAATTACAGTCCCCTCCCTTCCATTGGTCACGACAAATCATTGGGTCAGTTCAAACAGTTTTCTGTTATTTCGTCCTTGAGTCAAACTTCTTCATTTTAGTTTCAATCTCTTTACCATAAAGAGGTTGGACCCCAAGAGACAGAGCTGCCACATTTCTGTTTCGAATATCCTGAAGATAAACATACAAGCACATGCTGAGTAGATTGCCAAAGCACGTACAATAAATCCAACACTCTGTGGACATACCGGGATTACTCTTTGTACTACAAGCACACTATATATTTGATTTGCAAAAGTGTAACATTTTCAAGATATGTCAGATTTATTATGATTATGCTGCAGAAATGTCTGGGATTTCTGAATGTCTTCTCTGCCCTCTCTGTTACTGGAGTGTAGTTCCAGCAGGCTAACCAGACATTTGGAAATTCTGCACAAGTCTTCGAAGAAGCCCCATGGTCCAGATGGGAGAGGCAGTATCAATTATTAGCTCAAACCTCTAGAAATAAGAGCTTCCACCACAGTTTAGGCCCCTAGCTCTCCACAACCAACTCATGCTTCAAAGTTAAGTCTGAAAACTCCTGTTCTGTGATGCTTTTTCAGGCTGTGCTTCTGCTATCAGTATCTTGAAACCATCACGTTCTATGAATAAAATTATGCACAGCAACCTCCTTACACAAATTACAGAGAGAACTACTTAAGCATTTGACAATGCCAGAATTATGATCTTAAGACATCCTTTCCTCATGCAGTCCTCCCACACTTTTCCGTTTTCTGCCCCCAACTCTTCCCTTCTCCTCCCCTAAACCATTTACTCACCATTCTCCACTAAAGAACTAATTTCTCCCTCCTGCTCACTCTCCACATTAACTATTCAAACCTCTAAATCAATTTCTGCAATCTCCTGTCCTAATTAAATCAAAGGAAAGAGTAATTCTCATAAATAACATTTTCAAGATCCAGTTTTAGCTTCTAGATTTTGCAGCAAAGTTTCCAGTCCCGCTTCAGGGCCAGAAGGTTAAACATTTCTCAATGACGCAGGCTCCCTTAGCGAGAGAGTGATGAGGAAATGTTCCAAAAAACCTCATTCTTCCCAGGCACTAAATCAACAACCACAGCAAACAGTGAGTGCCTCTCTCTGAGGAAGACTGGGAGTGGAGCACTCTCTTATTATAAGCAGTCACCTAGTCTGCCACCATAATGCAAAAGCCCAGTACAAGAAAGAAAACAAAGCATAAGAATAGAAAAGAAGGAAAAAAACCAACCAAACAATGACAACAAAAACCAGAAATGAGATTGTGTGTAGTACATCTAAAGTTATATGGAAATAAAAATAAAATAATTTTTAAAAAAAAACCAACTTCTGCAGAATACATTTTTGTTTAAAATTGTTATTCTTTTCTGGTCCATTTAGGTTGCTGGTAACTTTCTAGCTTAAACTTAAAGATGCTTTGACCTTTAAATGGGCTGAAATTATTCTGCCTGAGACCACGTTTCATACACTACACTGTTTCAGACACTCACATGTTAGTCTCTGGATTTTCAAGATAAGATTAGCAATAGAAGTTTCTCCATAAGGAGCCTACTAATCTGGATCTTGTTCCTGCTTACTGTGAGGTAACATGGGGTCAGCAAAGGCGTGCTGCAAAGTGTTTTCTGTTTGTTTCAGCTTTTAGTGAAAGAACATTGAAGGCCCTAAGCCTTGGGAGTGTTTTACAGTAAGTCAAGCTCAAGGTACTTTCTGAAGAGCTTAACCAAAAGTTGTGGGAGCTGTAATTTTTAACTAGTAGTACCTCAGTGTCAGACAGTTAACTTTAGTAACTCAAAACTACTCAATTGATTTCTAAAATATTTATTTTGAGTTGTCATCAGTGAACACAAAAGCCAAATCTCAAATACTGAAAGACATAGACAAGGAAAACCAGCTTCAACCAGAGTATCTCCAGCTGAAAAAAATCTTTTTAAAAGGCAAAAAAAAAAAAAATCTCATAAAGGTCAGTTATCATTACAGGCTGATCAAGCCAGCTGGAAGCTGCAGAGTCTTTATTTGGGATACACTCGCTTCTGAGAAAAAACAATCAGGGCAAAGAAAATGGAAAAGACTACAAAGAACCATAAATACAATTCTCAACCTAATTCTCACACTAGATAATTAAATAGGCCCCTAACCTGTTGGGATTCCAATGCTGTGCATAATGCGTAGGAAGTATCATTAACATTACTTAAAAGATATGATTTAAAATAAGTATCATAGCAAGATACAAAAAAGTATTCAGCAGGTCACATTAGCAGACACTACTTTAGCACTTGCATACTTAAGGATATTGTAAGTGGATGCAGCTTCTTCTAGTGAAAATATTTCACCTACATTAAGGTTTGCATCAGTTTAACAACAAAAAGCTATTTGGACTACAAGACACTGACACACATGCTCATTTAATATGGGAAACTAGAAGATTTTTAACCAAAGAGAGAAATTCTAGGACAGCTTTCCAGTATAAGTTGCTGGCAAGTGAGAAATCTAACACTTTTTGAAATGGTGCTCAATAAAATTATGAAGGGGAGTATATGGCCTGATTACTTGCAACAGCAGGGGAGTGGGCTCTGTGACCCTGAAGGGTAATCCCAGTTCTGTTTCTTCATGACTCCTTACCTACTTAAACTATTGCTAAATTATACAACATTCTTAAACCATGCTAAGATTAATCACAAAAGGGAGCTGTGCCAATGTAATTAAACTACTTTCCTATATTGATTCTATTAGTAAAATGCTATTGGCAAAGAAATTGAGGGAAGAAGGAGGCAATATTTCATCCATTAAGACAAAGATTCTAGTTTGACCTCCATAAAGTAAGGCTCATGTTTCCTTAGTCACAAATGAAAAAAAAAGTTCAGACCACCTGAAGATAACCAGCTGACGTTTCTCCATTTGAAAAGACAACTGCAAACAAGTGTCAGTCTTTTCTTGGAAGAACCCTAAGGTCAGAACAGCAGAGGGTGCTGTAAGGCTGAACTGAGGTGCATCAGCTCAGCAGCAAGGAGCAGCCAGATGCCACACGAAGCTATAGGTTTCCTCAGGTTTTCGGGTTTGTCTCTTTGTCGGGTTTTTTGTTTCAGTTTTGTTCGGTTTGGGGTTTTTTGTGTGTGCATGCTGCATAAGTCATTTGAGACTGATAAAAGCAGATGGCAAGTATTAAAATTTATCTGTGTCAGTTTCCACATAACATCAATCAGCAGCAGCAGCAAAATTCCCAAAATCTTAACAGTCACCTCTGATCCCCATCACTGAGCTATACAGCTCTGGGCATACATTACAGACTGATTCATATTGACACTTAGATATAAGAAATTCATATTTTAATGCTATAATCAACATGTAGACTGGACATAGATCCCATAAAAAAAAAAAATCCTGATTCTAAGCCCTAAATTTCTGCTATCACACAGGAATGGAAAGTTGAGTGTTTTGTTAAACATTAGTCATCTCTTAAATCTGTCAAACAGTGGATAGCAAGGAGCAACCAGGTAACTGGAAGAGAGAACGGATGTGTGTCTGCACTGTATCCCTTTACGCAAAACATGCGTGGTGTAACTCAGCATAACACACGCTCAGATATTAATCCAGAACCTAAATTAGTGGCAGGCCACAAAGACGATGATCAGACTGAGCCACAAAAATAACAATGATTGATCTGAGCCTATATAAATAATCATTAAGGAATTTTTATACAATTGTACCTAAAGACACCAAATAAGCAGCTGATTTAAATAATTCTTTTTCACTTAATTTTGCTCATGCACTTGAACTATGTTCCTAAAGAAAGACTGATTCATATTCGTCATGTAAATGAATGGGTAATTTACACAATATCATAACAAAAAATAAATAAGGCCCATTATAATGCATTAATTTCACAGCAAGAAAGACTCTGCTTTGATTAAAGTTAAAGCATATAAAACCTGACATGAGTTTACATGCAATTTAATAATTTAGTTTTTAATAGCAATTGGTGAATAATACGAAAAAATGCAGTATAATGATGACAATCTTAATATGTAGACTGGAAACTGGTTAAAATGCACACTCACATCCCTCCCTTAAAGTTATTTCTCAATAGTTACATTTTAATGTAAGCTGGTTCCATAAGAAAAGTTAAGAAACAAAGCAGTTGACAAAAATTGTTTTGCGTCTACCACATCTTTGCTGTTTTAGAACAAATGCAATCTGTGTGCACCCTTGCAAGTTCATCTTAGGTCACAAAATAGATAAATACAAAAAGCTGTCTGGGTGGTTTTTTTCATACTTCCTCTTTTGCAACCTGTAGTGCAACACCCACTGCATAAAATGAATGAAGAGAGTCTCTTAAAAGCAGACAGAGAAAAAATTTACTATTTTAAAAGGTAATTTAATACTTCAACAAATACTTACTTCAGGTTTTAACAGATTTCCATAATAGATTTCCAGCAGTTTCTTGTTTAAAGTTATCAGCAGAAATAGGTACTGCTCAACTGAGTGATTCTAATGAGTAGTCTTTACTGTACGCTGTCATTCTCAACCAAAAAAAAAAAAAAGCATAGTTTATATATTTTGTTTCAGTACAATCCTTTAACTCTAGTTTGGCTCACACAACACCACAGTGATTTTTTGATTGCTCAAGAGTTAATCAGAGGGATAAAAGGTAGCAAAAGGTTATGTTAAAATCATTCATGAATGGCATAACTCAGTAATGTGCAGCTCACAGTTGTGCACTCCTCACTCCATGTCTTGTAACAGCCAACTCAGAACTTCATGCAGTTAGTAGCTCTGGCATAAAAATTTCCATATTTAAAGCTGACTTCAGGAACGTCCCATTTGCTGCTTCGGAAAGAATTCCCACTGCATGATGACGATGAAGCTCACATAGCTTTGTTCAGTCTGGATCACATGCAGGATTCTGGTTAAAAGCCAGTGAAGAGTCATTTTATCACTACTCAGAATATACACACCTCAGGGAACTGTACCAGCAACCAGGGAACTCTTTACACTCCCCGGGAACTTGCTACCTAGATACAAAAGGTTACATTTCCAAATGCCATAGATTCCAAACTGAAATCAGAAGTTCTATTTTTAAAGTGCTGATGATGCAAACTATAAAGCTAGGCATGTTTTCCCCTCACCTCCACCCTCCATCCAAAACCAAAATCCTGATTGTGTTGACTGAACAACTCATTGCAATCTTGAAATTCCAAGTTGGGGGAGGAAGGGGGGTGGAGGGGACGGGAAGGGAGAAGAAAAAGAAAAAAATAAACAGTATTTTAAGTTCTACTATTCAAACAAAATGAAATGCCAAAAACTAGAAGAAAAAACTTGCAACTAGAAAAACCTCTTACTAGGAAATGAAAACAATAAGGAAAAAAATTCTAACAGGTGCTTGAAAAAGACAATATGAAGTTAGAAGGCATTTTAGTGCATGAATGAGACGTTATTCTTATGAGTAACAAATGCCAGCACTGAATTTAAATTTTATTTAAAACAGGAAAAAGAGAAAACCAACCACAAAACTGCAGCTCTCTCATTTGCCACTCCTGAAAGAGCTGAAGAGGGGGATGCCTCCCTTCTATGAATACACAGACATGCTGGGCCCTTTCTTCCCATTAAAAGTAGTTTAGCAACTGACATCCCTAAAGCACTTCAACTTAAATCCTTTAAAGATGGAAGATAAAGAGCCTGGGAGCTGTGTTTTGAAAGAAATATAAATGGGATCAGCATCCATTTGTCCTAAAATTAGTTTAATATATCCCTGATCTGCTAAAGCACCTCAAAAATGCAACTTTTCCACTGAAAATGAGTGAAGTTTTACATTTGATTCAAGATGACACTAAATTTTCATCTGAAACGATTGTTCCTTTTTCAGAATGAGCTGGATACAAAGCAAAATAGACCAGAGAAGTCAAGTTTTATCTACCATAGAGAACTGAATTATTTCTGTGCTCATTTACAGCACTGACTTCAAAACAAGACTTCTTTTGTTCTCTAAAGATGCATGGAAAAAGCCCTCTTGTTCATTTAAACCGCACTTCTAACAGTTTAGAACAACCTGCTTCTGGTTTGCATATCTGGCTTGATCTCTAATAGATTTTAAGATGTTTTTCAGCAGGTCACTGGAACAACATATCAAAACCTAAATATGCTATCCAATAGATCACTATGTTGGAGAGATCTTCATTTTTTTTTCAGTATACTCACAGAAAAACATTAAGATTACACAGAGACAATTATTAACATGCAACATATAAGACAGTGCAAACCACAGTGTAGTGCACAGAAACAAACCAATGCTACCCAGAACAGTAAATGAAGAAGGTTTTAAGTAGAGTAATATTGAGGCAAAATAGAATTTATTAACAAGAGTAACCATTTGGCCGAGTGCTAACATCCATTAATTTGGCAATGCAATGTTAGACTCTAAGTGACCCTAAGTGGCCATAACTCTTACCCATCCATGCAAAATGTCTGCAAAATATGATCTGAAATTTAGGGTTTATCTGCCTGGCTGATTGCACCTCTGAATTGTACTCCACACACATTTCTGCCCAGCCACCTGCTAGAAGTCAAAAAAAGAAACTTGTGAGCAATAATAACTAAAATAAAAATGAAAGTGAAATTGTCTTTGAAAGTTCGCATTTGCCATTTAAGCAGAAAATTTGCATATAGAGTCCAGAAGCACACCCAAGACTTCTGAGATTTCCCTAACTTGCACAAGTCCCTCATATGTTCAAAACCAGTTTTAAGTGTTACTGGATTGTAGATTGTGTCAAAAAAAGTATTCTTCTAGCATTCTTCTCTCTTAATAAAAAAAGAAAAAAATAAAGTAATATTCATGACTCATTCTTTCAGCGGGCCAAACAGTCTGTTACAGAACAAACCCAGGTCATATCAACAAACTATTTGGTCCATATCTTGATTGAACAGTGACTAACAGCAAAAGAATTTGCAAGAAATCCATATGGGATAATTAGGTAGTGACATGAATAACACAAAGGCTTCAGGGGAACAGAAGAAGAGGCTACACAGGGAGATTAGTTTGAAGTAGATAAATGGAAGAAAACAGCAAGCTTTTGGACTCAGCAAATACATATAAAGAAAACAAATAGTCAGATGCTGAGAGAGTCAAGGCAGCAAAAAGGACCAAGTGACTCTTGAAGAAAAACACTACTGAGGGAGCTCCCACTGCTAAAAACTTCGTATAGACCTGCACATCAGCTTCATTTTCAACAGAAGGAAAACACACAAACCAGCACAGGGCTGTTTCCAAACCTGTATTCTTGAACATTAATGTAGAATTTTGCCTCACTTGTGTATGACCACTTTTTGAATGACCGGGTCAGTAATACCACAGTATTCAAATTCAGTAGTCCAATGAGATGTCAAATACAGCAGTTAAGTTTCTGCTCTTATTTTCACATTTTTTTCTGGGTCTACTGCCTTTTTAAAATGTCTTTTCAGCCTGATTTTCAGTTTCACTTTTTCTTCCCCAGCTCTAATTACTTGTATTGATTTTTTACTCTTCCCTTTTTTGGTTTAACAGGTGTGATTAATTTTTTCTGGTTAATACAACATGCACCTCGCTAGTCATACTGTTCCTGCTTCACTTATGTTTTGTTCTGAAGAAACAGTCCCTCCCTGCGTAAGCTATTCTGCTCTCAGAAGAAAGCTGTAGTCTCCCCCTCAGTTCTTTCTCTTACATCCTAAGAATGTTTTATCATATTTAGAATCAAAGGTGTTGCTTTTTATGTTCCCAACAACATGGAATACAAACATTATTTCCTGTGTCAACTACAGCTTCTTGAGTGGACTCCCATTGTACCCAAGCATTAAATAAGCACAGTCTTATGACCTGCATGCTTCAAGAACGTTTATGTCTATGGAGTGCAAGCTGTGTAAGGCCTATCAGGAAAATTTATTTACCCAGCTTAGGCCATAATTCTCCTAATTCTTCAGTGTTTGTTCAGAAATCTTGATGAGTTGACTGGGACAACTGTTTCCAGCTTCTGTCTTTCCAGTAGGGTTTCTGGAGATGAAGAGAGGGACCAAGAAGCCTTGAGAAGTTAAGTGTTTTCTCATTAGGTGATTCTAGCTTGCAACAGAAAGGACATCCAACTTCAGTCTCTAACAAGTTTCAAGTAGTTTGCCCAACAGAACTTAATTACCTCACTAAGCTAAATAACAGTAGCAATCAACAGCAGCTGAAGTCACTAAGTATTGTTTTTCCTCTTTTTCTAAAAAATGTTGAGCAATTTGGTCTCAGCCTCAAGTAGCCATTTGCCTTATCTAGACATTTGTAATACACTGCCATTAAAGACTGATCTTTAAAACTTACTATGCACATGGTTCCATCCTGTTGTCATACTTAATTTCCCCGCCAATCTTGTGAATCCGTTTACATAAACATTTGCCTGCTTCTTGCTTAATATTTTTCCAGCAGTGGTTGATCCAAGAGAAAAGAGAGCTGCCACTGATGGAAGAGGTGCAATAAATCTGTATCTCTCATTAGGTAAGCTCAGTTTGCCAGGAAATTGCCTCAACATTGCAGAACACCACTGCATAATCTAGGACTAGGGTTAGCTGACTTAAGCAAAAGCTACATACCAGTAGTCTTTAGTGGAAGAGACTCTCACCCCAGGAATTAAATGCAAGCCTCAGGAGTTTTCATAATTTGCAAGAAATGAGAAACACAGCCACAAATAAAGTTTTGACAAAAGTAATATGAAGGCTGTTTCCCTAATTTTAATACATTTTACTTTATTCTGTAAGTCTCCCCAGAATATCATGCAAAAATTCAGTTACAAGAACCCTGAAATGTAAATTCCGTGGCTCTTCCTCGTCTGCAAAAAAAATTAGCATGATTAGAAAACCTATCGGAAACAAAGCGCATTGAGGTAAACAACTTCTTCAGGCCTTTACCTAACAACTGTCAGATCCAGAAAAAAACAATTTCTTTACAACAGATTAGATACTGTCTTGGCATACATATCCTGTTCAATACTAAACACCTTGCTAATGTCTAAATCCTGTCTCCAAAATTCACAGACTGCAAAAGTATGACTAGAGGAAGGATGTATTGTGTCCAAACACCTTTCTGCATTGAGACAGAAACTATGTATGCCATGTAAGATGTAGCCCTGCCATAACAGCTCTCTTGCCTTCCCTATCTACAACAGGAGGTGAAAAAAAGTACTTTGGTTCTCTAAACAACAGAGAATACAACCATATGTCAGAACTATGAAATAAAGTTCATGCAGGATCTTCATAGACTATACACAATCTTCACAGATATTTTACAAAACATAAGACTCTCAGTTGGGGAAATCAATATAGCAATTTCTGAAAAAAAACATATATTAAACTATGAAGTCATTAGTTTACTTGTTTCTTTCCAAGTCACTACTTAAGGAAAATAAAAAGCATTTAACTTTCAGGAAGAAGTCTGTCCTAACACTTTTGGCATTACCTATGTGCTGCTTTTCAGGCAACACTGTACAAGAGATTAAGAGTACACAAATGCAAACCCAAACTCCTAGGCTACTGCTAGTTTGCTGTCGGATCTTACCAAGGTTATAGTCTCTGTTCCCATCCATAGAACAGAAGACATTTGTATCTATACATATTTGTTAAGTTTCATGACTACAGAATGTTCTAAAGCCTCAGATAAAAATGTTCTACAGAAGTACATCATACTGTCATTAACAGATAATTCTCACTCTAGCATGTCTTACATGTCAGAAATGCAACTCTCTATGTATCTAACAGGTAAGCGCAGGATCACAAAAAGACTATAGTATTTAGCACAAAAACATATAAACACAATACCATTTTCATTCTCAAGGAAACAGTCCTTCAAGATATAAAACAAATACTGGGAAGTTTCAAAGCAGAAGTATTTTTTCACAAAATACACAATTTAAAATCTCTCCAAAGTATCAAGAATATTTTTCATAGAAAAATAATTAACAATAAAACCTCATGAAACAGACAAAAGCTAAACAGGGGAAATTTATTTAGAACAAGTCCTAGGTTTGACTGGGATTTTCTAATCTTCATGAGGCACTTGAATTTAATACCAAGGACCAACAAATGAAGAACAGAAAGGTAATTTTATCTCTGATGAAGCTCTAAAGCGATCAGTATTTAACATGCAACTAGTATCCATCTGTAACCTGCACATGAAGTTACCACAGCTCTCTAATTTGTCTTTACTCAAAGCCACATAGCCTCCTGGTTCTCCTTACACAGTTCAGCGCACATGATTCACTAGCAAAATTTACCCAGGGGATATGTTCGGGGTGATACCTGATTGGAGTGTTGTCATCTGCATTTCTGGTTCCAGCAGTGTCATGTTGATCCTTTTCTCAACAGTTACAATCCTTTAAAGACCTTTCTTTATATACAGATAGACAGATAGCTAGATAGAGATATGTTTTAAAAAAAATTCAAGATCTCTCAATTTTAATCTCGTTCAAAACTTGCATGAAATTCTCATCCTTATATGATGAAAACTGTGCCTACTGAGAAAACTCAAGTCTTTCAACATGCAGTTCTCTGCTTATTCACTACAGGCAAGTTAGAACAGCCCAGAATCAAATTACTGCTAGGAGAAAAATGAATACTCAAAGGAGAATGCAAGATGTGTAGTTTGCAGAAGTAAGGTCCGCCCCTTGATGCTCTGTAAGTAAAAGGGAGGGGGAGGAAGGGGTCAGAGACACTCAAACTGGCAGTTTTTTCCTCTTTTAAAAGAGGATGACGTCTTGGGTAGACTTTCAATCCCCTAAGGGGCTTGGCTGATGAGGCAATTTCATTCCAAGGACAAGGAGATCCAGTGTTAACATAAACATGCAGACATCCTCAGCTTCGAAACAACATGGACAAAAACATACGTTCTACTGAGAGATCAGTCATTTTTCTTCAAACTTTACCAGTCCTTTTTCTTAATAACTGCACTATTCCTCTAGCTGTATCAACTCCCCTTGCTGATCACTAAAGCTGAGCTACTGTAACAAAGGATTGGAACTTCTTCCAAATAGATAGTAGCATCTGGTTCTTAAAAACAAACAAAAAACCCCCACCTTTTCTCCTGCAGACTTTTCCCACTGTGGATCACACCCTCCATCCAACCTGTCTAGAGGTTTTAAAAAAAAAAAAAGCCATGTTTCCCACATCAAATGATCAGTTTCAAATGGTTTGGGATAGTGGACAAAACTTTTATAGTCAAATATTTCTTGAGTAAAAGATAAAAATAGAATTAAGTCTTTCCTCACTAGATTATTCTAGCTCCCAACAGAAAGGAAATTCAATTTCTGTCTCTAAAGAGTCTCAAGTAATTTGCCCAACAGATTATTTAATTATCTTAACAAACTACTTCCAACGCTTCTGTCCCCAGAGCAACTTTCCCTTATTCCCCATCTTTCCCCAAAGCTCATCATCATTTCTCATTAGGTCATGTGAGTAAGTAACTGCAAATATTTGCACCAAGCCCAAAAATACATTGAGCTTGGCATCAAAGATACAGACCAATTTTTAGATTTAAAATCCCTTTGTAGCAAGTCAGAATCCCTCTCCTGCCACAACAGTATTCATGAGGATGAGTAACTGGGTACGCAAAACTGCTTTAGTGCTGTTTTCTCACCCCTTCAATCTCAAATAACTTCAGGGCTTCTCTAGCACTTAGATGCAAGAACTCCCCAACAGCTGCTCGACAGCTGAGAGAAGAACATGGCTTGTTTTAGCAATGTATCTTCCTTCCCCCACACAAACACATCTGGGGCTTCAAAGGAGGCAGCAGAAACTCATTTGGCAGCTTTAAACAATACAGAAAAATCCCTTACAGTGATGATATTGTAGTATTTATCTGATTTCCATACTCCTTACATCAGTAGTGCGTTATAAAAGGACAAGCATCAGCTCATTTGGGATTCTCTCATATTCAAACACCACCTATGAAGTCCTGGATTTGCCAGACTAGGCAAAACCAGCAGGCCTAAACATTCATTCTTGCTGTGATGCTGCACTGTATCTCGAGAATTTAGAGGCACTAGTGATAGAAATAAGTCATTTAACAGCTAACCTGAATATCCATATTCATCACACATACAGGAAACCACCAATTTTCAGCAGAATGTATGCTTACTTTTGTGGTGATACACGGAAATATAAGAGGAAGCAGTATGAGCAAAGAGGAAAGGAAATCCTTCCTACAGCGTCCAGGAACGTCACTTAACTCCCTGAAGTATGTACATGTGCACTGTCAGTGCCCATGAAGAGACAGACGAAATTTAAAGTATTAACCAGGATGTTGCTTATTTGACCAGCAAGGCAGGTGAAGACTGCACTATCAGTGTCTTCAGACAGAGATTTCTTCATTATACTTTGTGGTAATGTATTAATGATGGCAGAGGGAGAGTTACAGCCTGCAGAAGTAGCTGACAGTATCCCACTATAAATGAATTATAGAAAACTTGACATTTTCATGAGAAAAGCCACATATTACAGCAGCAGGCTATCACCCAAAGCTAGGATTCAGTTTGCCAAGCACTAGCAGCCATTGACTATTGTGAAATGGTGCAATCTTTTTTTCCTGAAGCAGCCACTCACTGTTTAAGTAGAACAGACTGAGAATCCTGCGGCATGGCATTCTCTCTTTAAAGAGCCAGACTTTCCTTCCCCATTACTACCCTTAATATTTAAAACAGCAAAACCAGCAACAGAAATCCTTACTCACACAGTCAAAACAGCTGCCCAGAGCTGGGACTGACTTGTTTAGCAAGTAGTTTAAATTCATGAAAAAGGAAGAGCTGTCAAACTGTATGTCTAATGTTCATCCATCAGTCCTGAACCTTGAAACCTCAAAGGCAAACTGAACTAAGAGAGAAGATGAAAAGGAGAAACAGAAGGGAGAGGAATATCACAAAACAGTGATTGGAGAACGGCATTACAATCTTGTCAACTTGATCCGTAACAAACAAAAACTGTGTTGAGAGCTAACTTGTTAAAGCCACCACATTAATGCTGCCTTTGGCTTTACTCCTTCCAGCTCAACTATTCCCCCATCACTATTTAAAAGTTTGTTTTAAATATTTCAAGGGATTACCACTTCTCAGCTGTTTAGCAGCTCCCATCAGTAACAGGCCAGTCATTTCTATCATGCTCTGAATCTCATAGCTCTACCAGAAACTTTCAGACACCATGCTAAATTTATAGTCTCCTGGGACATAAAGTCTCTTAACACAAATCTATCCAAGACAGACTGGTTGTTTTTATTCTAACAACCATTCCCCTTACTCACATACAAGAGAAAACAGCAAGCCTCATTGGAATGTGTGTGAAGGACAGATCAGAGAAAGCTGTATATTTCCTGTCTTGGTCCTTTTGTTACAACACACACTTAATCTTCTTCACATATAAGTTCTAGACCAGGCGGTAACCACCACTTGGTAATTAAATGTAACTTTGAGTCACACTGTTCCAGGAGTCAGACATACACTGGAACAAAACCAAAACACGACAACAAAAAAACTCCCTGAGATAATAATTTCAGAATAATCCTGTCTCTTTAAAACCCTTTCTCAGGAATAAAATACCATCCTTGTTGATAAGCAACCATGCCTAACTTTCTTAAATGAGTTCACAAGTCACAATATTTACTTTTTAAAGGGACAGTTTATAACATGATTTTAAGAAAATATTATCAATGTTTTTCAAGTCACAGTAACAAGATGACAGCTATAAAATCTGCAAAACCACCGTAATAAATTATGTTTGAATTAAATCCTGAATCTGACTGCATTCAATGTGATGACAATCCAGGATGGGAAAGTGAAAGAAGGGGAGGGAGACAGTGACATATAACCTAATAAAATAATTATAGCAGCGATCACCTACACAATTCTTTAAAATAAAACTAGATGCCTTAATAAACATTTAAAATATTTCTCCTGTCTTTTAACAGTAAATGGGCATAGGCACATAGGCACTGAATTAGCTCCTTAGAACCATTTCAAAAGTTCAACTCTGCAATTTGTAAGCGAGTATAATCACCAACAGCTTATGTGGCAACAATTAATTCCATGCTTTGTACAGCACTTGGTCTTTACAGTAACAGGAGTGCCTTCTGATATCTAAAGTATATGCCTGCTATATGACTTCAAGTCATACTGAAATTCCACACATTCCAACTAGTCTCTTTCCCCCCAGCACATGTGGTACTTTGTAGAAAGCAAGCATCCCAGATCAAGTAAACTCCCCAGACGGACAAGCTGGTACAAGTTTTGTCCAAACCTGTAATCATAAAATGCAAAAGTTCATTTGAAAGAATGTTATCTCATCTTAAAGAAGCCTACAGTGAGAAGAAACCAGGACTCTCATAGACTTCTAACAAAACATTTTTCATGACCTCTGGACAAAGATAACTACTAATTCATCTGAGAAAAATGGGTCAAGAGAGAGGGTCAACAAGCTAGTGGAGCAACTGTAATTTCAAATGAAAGTTATATAGAAGGACAATTTTGATCAGAAATTATGAAACTGCCCAAGATTTGTATATTCATCACCTGTTTTTTCTCTTTTTTGTAACCACATTCATCAGGGCCTTGCTCTAAACCTGCCCTAAGGGCTGTGAAAAATTATCTTGGCATCTTATTACAGGTGACTGAGAAAAATCAAGATACACTTAAGAACTGCAGATGAATCCGTAATGACTTTCTTTTTTGGCTTGTGTGGCAATGAATGAGTCAGTCACATAGTTATGACATTATATACGTAATCTCAGAGTTAAAGAAAGTTGAGGCCTTGATCAACATAGGTGAAAAAGGAGAAGGAATGTGAATTTTGGGTAGAATATTCACTGTAAAACACAAATTAAATAACTACACCTTAAGTTCTATTAAGCTGGGTCTGAATAGTACCTAATAATTGTGTCAAAATATTTTACTAACACCTTACCACATAAGGTTTCCTTCCACAGAAGTGACAACAAATTGTTTCCTATCTATCTGTTATGTTCCAATACTTCACATATATCTTTAATAGCTTTTATTGCATCTTAATTTAGTGTAACTTAGTAACAACTATTCAGTCAAGATGTTTAAGGTCTTTAGATCTATCTATCTAGGTGTACCTATCCTTGTAGGAATACACACACACCTACAAGGATAATGTGTAGCTGTGATAAAAGAGAAGAATATGAAGAGGAGTCTGGGTCTGAAACAAAACAAAACCAACAAGAAAACCCTCAGAAAGTGTCTCTTGATGCTCTTCAGTTCTCTGAGGGTAGAAAAAAAAGAATCCGCTGTCCTAGGACATATGGATATGGCAGCATGTGCGTACAGGACTGCATTCCCAATCCTCCCATGGGATACATAATTCCATGATGCTTCACATGGCAAAGCAATTTCTATTTTACCTAAGCTAATAGTTTGTGTTCCAGAACCACTGCCTAAAGTAACAAATTTAGTACAAATCCATGTAATATTTTTCTACAGAATTCTACAGATAAGTAAAGTCTTCCACAAGCAGAAGTTACACAAAGGGTTAACCTATTAGAAGCATTCAGCATGAGTAGTTAGTTCAGCTGTGAGTCAGCAATGCCTGTCTAGAACTGCAAACAGGAGACCCTTTGACACAGATAGGCAGCTTCCAGCAAGTCTCTTATTTACCATCTTCTCCCCTCCCACTACCACTCAGCTTGAATCTTCCTCATACCTTGAATTTAGCAAGTTGTCACAGAAGCAGTTTCACCACACAAGATAGGCTTCTACAACCACTTTGGGTTGCTCAAATGTTTAAGCAGATTGCCATCTCAACTGGCAGATCATCTCTAAAGGTTTTTTAACATGTTTGAAGCCAAAGGCAAAATAACAAAAATACAACATATTTAAAAAAGGAGCTTTAACAAGCTCAACAGCTTTCAACAGCTGTGCAACCTCTACCCCAAGATAACTGAAAAGTTCCCATTTGAGGGAACAAGGTTATTAATCAAAATGCATCAGCTATGTTTCTCAACAGCTCACTAAGCCAAGTCTCTTTGTATGCTGTGACAGTTTGCAGATAACCATTTTTCAACAGCACTTTTCAGTCCCACAATACTTTAATGAATGTACATGCAAACAACACATAACAACACACTGCAGCTTAGGAGAAAAGAGTATTTTATACCTCTGAAGATAAGGAATATGCAGGTAGTCTATATCAGGGACTTTGGACTTTATGCCTTGTCTGAAAAGCTGCACCTCCAGCAGTAAAATTCTCACTATTGTGCTGAGCCCTGATAAAGAATCAGCTCTGAAGAGACCCACCTAATGAGTCATTTCCGGGAATATCCTAATTTTCTTTGGCAAAAGGTATAGGCAGAGGTGGTCCTTTTCAAATACTTCTTAAACTCAACTCTACTTTACTTGTTCCAGTCAAGCAGATTTGCAGCCCACAATGATACAGCTTCACGGTTCAGTCCATAAAAATAACATTATTCTGATAACTATCTATTTCTGGAAAATATTCCCAAGATACCAATTTTTAAACCTATCCAAACAACTGAATCATACAAAGTCTCCTTCATTTCTGTAACAGAATATCCTTTCCTCTCACTGTAACAAATGCTGTTGTGTCCTGCTTCTATCCATTCAAAGTGCTGCTACAAGTTTCATTTTCCTAAAAAGGTACTCTTATCAGTTCCCAACACTAGTACCCCTTTCCCTGTGGCATCAAGAATAAACTGCTTCTCCCCAATTCAGGACCCTTAATCATGTCTTATTCACTAACAAGAGAAAAACCCCGCCTCCAGTAAATGCACAATGTCACCTTCAGGCAGCCACCTGTCAGGTTTTGGAAACAAAGGCTCATATGCTTTTCCCGTGCTGCCTCCAAGCCCTCTGCGGTTTCAAACCTACCTCAGTTAAATTTCATTTGAGGTCTCTCCTTGCCTTCATAACAACAAACTGCCCAAGTCTTCCACTAGTTGAGATCTGTTGAGATCATAGGCTACCATGCTGACTAATATTCCAATTTCTAATCTTTTTTTTTTTTATCACCACCACCTTTATCTCCATTTTCTTTTATGCTATACTTAGAGGACTGCAAACATTAAGGATTAGAAGCTTTCTGTTCTGTTTTTGCAGTTCCTAGCTTCCCCATTTTTAATGCCTGTAAATATCACTGTAATCACATGATGGTATAATGTATATGAATGAGGAAATGCTTTTTATCCTCTTAAAAAAACCAATTATTTTGGGTTGAAGTTCATTAATTCTTCCACCTAGCAAATCAGTGGTAACACTGGTCAGAGAAGGCCATGCTCAAAGTTTCTGGAGGTACATCAAGTGAGGTATCCCTCCAATCCAAATTACTGTCCTACAGTCCACATATTCTAAATCACTTTACCATAAGCATTATGTTCTGGCTATAAAGCCACTCCAAAGCTCCCCAGCATTTCCAATACGCTGTGCCATGCAACTCTATGTAATGCATATATTGCAACATACAATGCCCAACACTATAAGGCACTCGGGACCCAACCATGCTCAAACCCATAGTATCTTGCAGGTAAAGCTGATAGCAAGAATTCAAACTCTAGCAAGATTTTCACATTGCCAAGAGCCACCAACATATCCCCCAGAGGGTGGAGTGAAGGGAGATCACCAAGAGGAATTCACAAACAGAAGGTACCAGTTATCAAAAGAGTCTGTCACAGGATGGGGCTGAATGTGCAAAGGCTTTCATGGCAGCCTGGTGATCCTGAGCTTCAGACAGTTCACATTCTTCCAAAACCAGGAATTCCAGTCACCAAGTGACCCCATATTTTGCCACTCTACTGTCACTCACCAAACCATTAGAGGGATTCATACTATAGTTGTCCATAAGCTACCCACAACTTGAGAAACATAGGCAGGTCATTCTCACTCTAGGATTAGAAGGTCTACTGGGATATTTCATTTTTAACTCTAGGTCATGTTCTTCCTTCTAACGAATCTGACTGAACTTTTCAGACATTTGCAGTGAGAAAGTTACACGCTCTTCGTAAGTGCAGACCTAGGTGGCAAAGAAAAATCTACAGATGGCTATAGTCTGAAGATGAGCCAACACTTCCTTTGACTGACTGTCTAAGCTTTGCACAACTTTTAGTCACCACAAACTACATGGAAGTTGTTTCTATATTCACCTAAAACAATAATCTAAAGCATTTATCACTGGAGCTCTCTGGAACTTCCACAGCTAGTAACATTAATCCTTCCCATCAAACAATGTAAATCAGTTTTGTTAATGTCAGATTATTAGTTCTTCATACAAATGAAACATTGTAAGAAGCAGTAAGAAGCAGCGCTGTCACCAGAACACATACCATGACAATATCACAGTACTTCCTTGGTGAGGACATGAGTGCACTGTACCACTTACCATTCTTCCTTTCACTGAGCGGAGGAAGGTTGGGGTTTCGGCCATGATGGAGGTTGAGGGTCAGCTCGGGCTGCAAGGAGAGCTCCTGCAGCTCATTGGCAACAGCTTCGCTCTGAGGGCTGGGGGCCGCCGAAAGCGACACCAGCACCGGCTCATCATCATTTTCGCCAGCCCCTCCTCCGTCCAGCCCATTTCCAGCAATGACGGAAGGGGGCAGGCACACCACACCGGAGAAATCCACTTTGGCTTTCGTGATGGCAACCTGCAAGACACACCAAAAAAAAAAACCAACAAACCCGTAAATCTCACATGAGAGTCTTAACCCGTAAGCCCAGTTCATCATGGCATCTCCATATTCTATGAGAAACATCTTCTTTAACACAGTGCTTATATTATCATCGTCAATTCAAATCCAACTTGCATAAACCTCCAACAGCATCACCACAGAACCTATGGATGAAAATACAGATTATTATCATTTTCTTTAAAAGTATGAGAACATTCTCAACTTCTAGTACTTCAAGAATGCAGTCTTGAGAAGACACAGATTGAGTTGTTCCAGTGAAATCAGCCTATCTAGAACCTAGCTGAAATCTTGATTACTGTCTTTTTTGGCCCCACAGTTCAGGAAGGACAGGGAACTGCTTGAAAGAGTCCAGCACAGAGCCACCAAGATGATTAGGGGAGTGGAGCATCTCCCTTATGAGGAAAGGCTGAGGGAGCTGGGTCTCTTTAGCTTGGAGAAGAGGAGACTGAGGGGTGACCTTATTAATGTTTATAAATATGTTAAGGGCAAATGTCAGGAGAATGAAGCCAGGCTCTTCTCAGTGATGCCCAATGGTAGGACAAGGGGCAATGGGTGTAAGCTGGAACACAGGAGGTTCCACTTAAACTTGAGAAGAAACTTCTTTACAGTGAGGGTGCCAGAGCACTGGAACAGGCTGCCCAGGGAGGTTGTGGAGTCTCCTTCTCTGGAGACATTCAAAACCCGCCTGGATGCCTTTCTATGTGATCTCATTTAGGCTCCTGCTCCAGCAGGGAGGTTGTACTAGATGATATTTCGAGGTCCCTTCCAATCCCTAACATTCTGGGATTCTGTGAAACCAACAATGGTGTTTTAAAAGGGCGACTGTCCATTTGAAGTCCAGTCAGCTAAAATTATCCTTCATAATAAACCTTGAAGGATAGCTGAGTACAACAAATGAGGTTTTTCAAATAAAATCATTTGCATATCACAAAATAATTCTCTTGCTCCATTCTCCCCTCCCCATTCACTATGAGTGAAAATGAATGCAAGGAAAATTTTCAACACAAAGTAAACAAAAAAGCTTTCCTGTCTAAAATCTCAGCTACAGTAACCAAAATGTGCAATATATGAAGGGCTGTAATGAAACAAGCCCTTTCTAAACGTTTCATGATATTTCTGTAATTCTTTAAATAAGTATTTAAAAGCCACCACTATGTGAAAATTCTTTTATGTTCAGTAATTTAAAGAGAAACAAACCAGCTGGAAGTCTCCAGTGAAATGGTTACTGTGTCAACATTTAACAGTAATGGACATTACACAAGGGCAATCATATTTGTTTTGATTCGTGATGATGGAAATCTCCTGCTTCCTAGTATGCCGCTGTGTCAACCAGTCTAAACTCAGAAGACTACCACTACACAATTCTGCTACACTGTGGTTGTTTATCAAGCAAAAGCCATTTCCAGAGGCTAACCTTCAGCTTCAAAAAGATGCCGGTAAAGCAAGCTGCAAAGAAGCAAAGTAAAAACCATCAGGATAATCCTCCAGAAACCAAGTAGAAAGTGTAAACTTGGAGCAATGTTTTTAACGATACAGTTTTTATTAAGTATTTCTCACTTAACACTCACAATTAACCTGAATGACTGTGACAACATTCAACACACTAATAGCTGATAAAGTAGCTCAGAGTCTTTTTCCCCACTTCTATTTCAGTTTCGTACTTCAGTTGATTAATAATGTTTACTCTGTAACACCCAGAACAAAGTTATTAGTACATTTGCTTCAAAAATTTGTTCAGGGAATATTCAAGGCAATGATAAGAGTTACTAGCAATGAATATAGGCTATTCAATCCGTGTTGTGATATATTCATTGTCAGGACCCTAAGTCATGATCTGAAGAGAAGCAAGGAAAAGAAGGGTGGAGGAAAAAAAGAAAACAACAAAAACCACCAACTGAAGCTGGTGCTTGTTACAACAAAACAGGTGAGAATGAGCCAAATCTTACTGTCATATGAAGTATTTACTTTTACTTCAGTTACAATTTGGCTAGAAAGTGTCTGCCCGCTCCTTGATAGATTTCCTGTCCAAAGCAAACATCGCTCACATTCATATGAGAGCAAACTGTAACGGTAAACTGCAAACAGAAAAAATTGGGATTGTGCCCTTCTTCTCTTTACAATGGATACAGAAAGCCTGGAAACACACATCCTTAAGGCATAAATGCAGAATAACAGAATTTGGTAAGCAATAATAATCTTTGCAAAGGCTGGAAAGAATAAATCATGACCAATATAACTGCCCTCAGACCTTGGCCCTGTATAGATGGGGAGGCCTGTGGAAAGGGGCTAAAAGGAGAGTAATTGCTGTTAGGAGGCTGGCTCGTAAGGATTGCTGCCACCATCCTAGAGGACCCAAAGCCAATTTGCTTTATGGAATCACAGAATGGTAGGGTTTGGAAGGGACCTCTGGAGATCATCTAGTCCAACCCCCCTGCCAAAGCAGGTTCACCTAGAGCAGGTTACACAGGACTGCATCCAGGCAGGTTTTGAACATCTCCAGAGAAGACAACTCTGCAGCCTCTCAAAGGAGATGTACTGGAGACATTACACTTTGCCTAGTGCCACATGATGGTTAGGTCAGATTATGCAGGAGGGCAAGTGCAGCCAGGCCTGAATCCACAAATACGTGAGAAACATATGTAACACTCACACAGCAAGGATTTGGAATGGCAGGAGACTCAATCTTCCCTTCTCAATCTACCCTAGAAAAGACAAAGAGTTCCTTCCTCTTCCCAAAAGGGGAAAAAAAGCTTGAAATGTCTCAAATACATAGAATCTGTTTCAACTAGGTAAACAGTAAGTGAATTTAGGAACTTCTGACATAGTGCATTTTCTTTTAAACAGGAATTTGTAACCTGCCTAAACTAGGAAAATCACATTTCAAACACCATTTTAACAACAGTGTTGTAAAACAGAATCCCTAATCTAGGTATGTTCACATTAACCAGTCCACTGAAACTATATCCTTTATGTAGAAGCACAGTACCAAGCTACACTAAAAGCAGTCTCACACACCAGTTTGCTACGTAACTCTGAGCAACACCATTAACAAGTGGTGTTCATTGGCACTGGGATTGTAAACCAGAGTTTCAGCAATAACTTGTCCAACGGAACTTCAGCGCAGTGGCTGGATTATCTAGAGTTGTACCTAGACCTGTGGGTTTCCTAACTCATGCAGAAGACAAAACAGATGGAAGGCATCTTCTTAATCCTAGCTGGCACGTCGTTCAATGTTTGTCTCACATCAAAGGTAACACAGCTTAAGCAAACCTTGCCTTGCCTTGACATTCATTCTTGCCCTGTCACTATGATCTGCATTGTGCCAGTAGTGCTGCTTGTAGAGCCACTGTGAGTCGTATCAGAAAGCTAATTCAGCTGAAATGCAATTTTTCCGAGGTCATTTTTCAACTGGATCAGTTCCTCCATACAAGCCACAGTTGAACTAGCACAGTACAGGGGAACACTGCCACAAAACACAAAAAAAATCACAGTCTGACTCTGTGCATCTTAAACAGCCTGGACAACAATTCTATTACTCCAAGTAGGGTTGCAGCTCAAATTAAACCGGGATGAACCATTAAATGCATTAGGAAATCCTGCCTTCTCCTTCCTTCCTTCACATGCCCTCCCATTTTGGGACAGCACAAGGATCTGCAGTGACACATGATAAACCATGAGAAAGCTGACCCAGGTGTAAAAGCTAGTCTTCTGGTTCACACTCCAGCTATATCAGGACCCCGGTGCAGTTTGCTGTGCCAGCACACCCAATGCTTGTGCCAGCAAAGCACAGGTGAGAGAACCTGCTTACACCATTAGCACATCCAAACATCTCACCACTACTTAAGGGAAAGAAAATCTTTTTCAGAGCAATGCTGAGTCTTAAGCATAAGCAACATATCCCCAATTTAAAAAACAAAAAACCCACACAAACCACCAAAAACCATCCAGTTCACAAGACTACAGTAAAAGCTATAATTGGGTGAGTTTGATTTTAACGTCTTCAATTAAAAGTCTGATGAGGACATAGAGGGATTTGGAAGATGCTTTGAGGATTTAAAATCATCCATGCTGCATTATTTCGAAGTCCTGTGAAAGGCATGGAATCCTTTTCTGCAACCAACAAGAAGGCTGTTTTTAGACTTCCCAGACAGTCATACCACTCTATAACTGTCACTGTAGAATGATCAATCAGCTAGTTTGACACGTTAATATCTAGAACCTAATTAAAATTTTAAAATGTTTGTTTTCCTGTCATTTCTGAACAGACTAGAAACTTTCCCATAAAGAAATGTGCAATACCATGATCTTTAAGTGAGTCATCCAGAAGCTGATGGACAGTCCTAAAGAGCAAGTATTTCTTATCCTCAGTAAGGGTTTCAGGGTGAGTGCCCTCAAGGATTTGGATCTGTTGCCTAACCAGACAGAAGGCACGGCATTTTCCTACTTTTGGGCCCACTGCTTCTGGGACAAGTGTGTCTGTGATTCCGCTGATGTTCTACAACAGCAAAACCAGCTTAAGCAACTCTCAAGTCCTCCACTGCCCAGCTGCTCCTTTCTGTCCCTACGCTGCCCCTTCTTCAACCAGGGAATCCATTTAGCTGAAAACCAGCCTTTTAGCCTGGGTATTCAGCAAAATCAGTTCCCCAACCTAGTCCATGGCCAACTACACACACAACTCTGTTGGTATAATGCAGGGGCAATAGTGAGCTCTGAGGAGCCAGGAGTGCTCAAATTATGTTGCTATAGAGCACAAAACCACTGCCACAACAATACAAGTATAGACCACAATACTAAGGGGAAGATGGAGCTGCTCAAAAGAAACATTAGACACTACTCTTAACTATATAAATAATCTTTATCCCTTTCTGACTTCCAGAGGCATTTAAGAAACTTCAACTTCATATAGACAAACAAGGCAGAGTCAATTTCCCACAAGATATAAGATCAAGAACCACAGCCAATAAGAATTTTTGGATATTATCTTTATCAAATCTGCAAACTACAAAGACTAAATTCCTCTGCAGCTTCTACATGGTAACTTTTTAGGTGCATCCCCTTGCCATCGCAGCATCATATCACAGTAAACACACAGTAAATCTGATTAGTTTACTCCTTGGTGAAAAAATTATTCAACTTTGCATTTACCACATGACAAAATTACTTCTAGAAACTTCTCATAAAGCTGCTCATCCACAATCACTGACGAATAGCTAAAGGCTCAAGAGGTGAAAAGGAAACAAAATAGACAGACATACGCAGTACTGAAACCTGTCTGACCCAACAGTAAAACAGCTCATGGAGTTAAGTGAAAAGAAAACTGGGAGGGGAAGAAGGGATTAGGATTAGTTTCCTGCCATTTTAGCTCCATTAATCATCCCATCATAAGGCCAGACAAGCACCAATGTTGGCACAAGGAAGCAGCAAAGGCATGCATCCAAGACCACCTCTTTTGGCAAGATCTAGCTTAGATCAACTTAGCTGTATCATAAGACCACATCCTCTGGTTAGACGCTAAACTGGCATTGCCAACAAAAGGAACAGTCCAGCCTGCTTATTCCTCACCTCCTGTGGACAAGCACATGCTGAACCAGATCAAGGATTTGACCTGTGTTAAATTTGACCTGGCCACACACACACAAACTACTAGCTTGAATCAGTTCCTGATCTGGCTTGCAAGTCAGCCACACAAAATCTTGAGCAGCAAGCATGAGGGAGAAGGAGGCACAAGGACACAAAAAATAAATCAGAATGGCTAGCTTCAGTAGTACTGTCACCTTAAGGTGTTGCTATACAGTTTAATCTATCCAACATTCATGCTGGACATGGACACATGCACTAGGTCTTCATGCATTAGACTTCCCTCAATTTTGTCAATATTCACACACTCATGGCATAATCAAGATCCTGACAGTCAGTATTTAAATGAACCAAAGAACAGACCATCTTCCCTAACATGAAACCTCAATAACCAGAGTTAAACATATGAAACAAAAGGAATTAAAAAATATGTAAGTAAAAATCAGAGATGTATGGGGGGGGGGGAGCGGGGAAGAGCTCAATTCCCAAATCAAGCAAGGATACCTCTATAAACAGCTTTCCCTTGTTTGCATTTGGGGCTGAGTTGCCAGGGTAATAGCAATTTCCTACCAATTTAAGAATTGCTAAGCAACCTCCAGCACCTAACAGCAACAGCATGTGTGTGCAGCTGGGCTATTTTGAGAACACAGGTTTTTTTATTTTAAACTTAAGAGCAGCCTTCTGTTAAATGATTATGCCAGCGGTGATCATCCAGCCACGAGAAGAAGCAAACTTGGGGCAAAGTGGCTTTAGGTGGATGAATCATTGAAATTAGTGAGAAGAGAGGAAAAGAATGTAATGACATGTCCACAGGCAACCATACCCCCCAGATCATAAAAAAATCAAAAGAATAATGCAGGAGAAGTGAAGTTTGCAGCAGATGGAAGCCAAAGCAGTGAGAGATACTCCTTTTACCTTCAGATATCAAAGAAAAGTCACCAACAGGAAGATCTCCAAGCTTCTATTTAAAAAAATTATTTTGTTTCCTGTCAACCAGCTTAACCCAGGCACACAACTGTTGGTAGAATTACTTCTCCAGTTAATTGAGAGTTTAATTGATGACACTGTCTATAACATATGTACAATAAAGTAAGCAACAAAGCAAGCATCACGAAGACTATACTCTGACAATGTGATAGCTTGTTCTTGAGGAACACCTTGAGTTAACAAACCAAACTATGTAGACCACTAAAGAGAGACTTTCTTAGATTATGGGATTTTATTTTAACACACATATTTTGCATGCATTTGTCTTCTGCAAAATGAACCAGTCATCAACTTCCTTCACTTTCACAGTAATTGGAGGGGGGGAAAAAAAGGCAAAAGCAGTCAAAAAGTAACCAAATTCATTCTGGATTAGAATGAGTGATTTGAAGGTGTAAGGTGTCCATCTTACCATGATCCAAGCCACTACTCTACAAAGCTCCTATTGAAAATGCAAAGATTGCAACACAAGTGAACAAAGATGCTGGTAAGATATGGATGAGCACAACTTTCTAACTGAGCTAAAGAATCTGAATCTATATGTATGCTGTGCCAGTAACATTACGGTAAAAGATGACATCTTTGAATCATCACCAGAAGTCTCTCCACTACCACCTCCAACAAATCTATCAGTACGAGAGTCAAAAAACATGCTTGGGCCAGCAAGAAAATGGCAAGAAATGTTATGAGAGAAAGGGCATGAACAGCTGTATAGAGATGTTAGGACTTGAGGGGAAAAAGATACAAAAAACACATCTAGTGCAAAGTAATCAACTGCATAATTTCTGCTGTAGACAAACACAGCCTCACACTTTATTTTAACAGCCACTTATCAAGAATCATATTTCTCAAGCCCTAAGTATTTCCTTCATAAGACACTAGCATTTATTTCACTCAGTCCACCAGTGAGAGAAAGCCTTTAAGAGGTCTTGAAAAATTATCATCAAACATCCATTTCTTAAAACCACAAATAGCAGGCTAAGAAATGTAGTTTGGTATTCCAGATGTTTTTTAAGAAATACTTTTCATTATTCAATATGTATTTGGAGGGACTTTGTGGCTTTCATGCTCGAGGAACTCTGGGTACACAGAGAACTGATAATACCAAAGCTAGTTTTGAGAATCACAATGGCATTTGTAACAAACAAGCCTCGCTCAAAAGGAATTAACTCTCCACCAATTTCTGAAGTTCTTATTTAAGCTCAAAGCATGAATGAGGAAGACATCCTTCTAATTTCAGAGGATGTTGAGCCTTAAACTGGTGAAGCTGCTTAAAGACACATAATTCTATCATACCTCTCAGTGTGTTGAATTAATCACCTAGCTTGTGAGAATAAAGATGGTAGCTACTGAAGAAATAACAATTTCTACAATTCAAAGAACAAAAGAGATTTTAAAAGATGCAATGTTCAGGTCTCATGTCAATGGGTACATTTGTATATTTTAGGCCTTGGTCATGACACACCTCAACATCATAATTAAAAGAAGAATCCAGCCTTCTGCTACCCAGCTATTGGTTCCTGTTAGTTCCCTTTTGTCTGATCTAATGAGTGTGCACCCACGGGGTGACTCAGGTCAGCTGAACCAGCAGACGATTAACTCTGCAAAAGATTAGAAACTTTTTCTACAAGATCAGTCAGCTAGCTGGACATGCCCTGTGGCTGCACAATCACTAGTTCTGATGCAAAGGAAGAAGCAGGAGTGCACAGCTGCATAGAGGTTTGACCAGCCTTTGCAACAGCAGCTCACTGAAAGATGAACTTAACTGTAATGTCAAAGAGTACACTTAAACATCTAGCAGTAGTGCCAACTTAAGCAGTCTGCTACACATTCCCACTCTCATACCTTCCTCATTGTGAAACTAGCATAAATCTTTCAGAGACAACATGTACTGGACCAGATGAAAAATAATCCAGAAAAACTCACTTCGTTCCAGGAGGATCTGTTCCCTAGAGTGGCTCACCATGGCCACAAAAACAGCCATGCCAGCAAAACAGCAGGAGCCGTGAAAGGGAGCAAGCTGTTTAAGCCTGCACTGGTGCCAAAGAAATGCATGATGAACTACAGTGTGTTTAGAACAGGATTGCCTGTTTTTCACCACCTTATGACTGACTTCCTTGCAACTGCTGTCAGATGCATTTTTTAAAACTTCCTTCGTGTTGGAGGCAAAGCATTCCTCCCTGCCCCATAGGGGCAAGCAGATGGAGCAATGGATTCAGCCAGCAGCAAAGGCATGTGGCAACAGATGCCAACAACCGATGGAAGCAGGGAGGCTGCAGCAAACTAGGAAAGGGAATGCTGACAATCTGTAGCCAGATGTGAGCTTTGACTTGGAAATTCATGGCAGGAAAACTGAGGGGCTGCAAAAGTATGAATGTGGACTTAGGGTAGATTGGGATGAGAAAGTCACTGGACAAGAGGAGAGTGGAAATAAGACCTCACAAGAAACAATACTCTTTCAAACACTGAAGATTTGAACTTTGGGACATAACAAAGTCATGACGTGGGCAAGGAAGGAAAGATAGCTCAGGGAACCAATCTAGACTAAAATAAAACTATTTCCTTTTCTTTTCCTTTTTAAAAATTAAACAAAGGTAAAGTAGTTGGATTTCAGTAAATTCAATTCCCAGCACAAGCATTCATGTCAGCACAAAGCAGCAGGCAAAACTGCAGAACTTAAGGAATTTATGGAAAGGTTTCTTGGCAATTTACTTTTGTGTCTGAGGAAGTAGTTTTATATTTTATCTGTTCAGTCTGATCATGGGCTGTGACTGAGACTGTAGGTCCACATTTTATTGCCTCACCGCAGTTTGAAATTCTCACCTTCTCTCCTTCAGATCTGGTGGCTCTGCAGCCACAGAGCAAGCCTGCTGTTCTGAGGGAAAGCTACACCTTGAAACATGCTTGCTTCCCCATTGTGCTAGCAACCTGAACCCTACAACCACAGGTTCATTAGACCTCATCTGGGGGAAAAAAAAAAGGGAAAAAAAAACCCCAAACACCACCACAGAGGAGCAGGGCCCACTGAAAAGTGACGGCTTTTCAGTTACCTCATGTTAGGCATAGTTTGAAGCCTGAATCTGCAAGAAGTTTTCTGAGCCCAGTCACATTCTTTAGTCATGACAGTATGAAATTGTCTACAGAAATTAAACCAATCTCAACTGACTTTGCCTTTCTTCCCTGTCAATGGACCCTGGGTCTGAAATCCAAACTTCTTTGAATTTATTGGCATCTCCTAATGCGACTATCCATCATGGCATTCATTTCAGAGGAAAGTCCAACAACTGAGACTGAGTTACCAGATCTTCTGTTCCCTTTTCTTTCTCCCCCTATGAGAGCTGACTTTCCACCCTTCAATTTCCCCACTACTGAAAAATAGGTCAGAATTTTTTTCAGTGATTCACAGAGAAGCATATATTAATATTACTGTCTCGCCTCTTGCCTAAGCTAACCAGTTTATTGAAAAGAAGTAGTAAGTACTCAAAGGGTGCTCCCTAACATGTAAATCTAATGAATGCAGGTAAAGAACATGGTGGAGCAGTGAGGGAATCAGTACTGCTGCTGTTTTTTGCCAGTTCAAAGGATACCAAATCCAACCTTCACTACTTCTTTCTTTGAAGCAACAATACTATGAGCCAGCACGTGAAGGACATCTAAACCAAGACTTCTGTTCTGAAGCTGGAATAGATTAAAACATTTTCTATTCTTTCCTGTAAGACACAGATAACGTCTGAATGTATCATCCCCTCTTTGAGTCCTGCTGTATCACGGTAAGCTCAGTTATAGTTTTGCAGATATGTTTTCTGTATAGATACAATTGTCTGCCATAAATCAGTCTAGTGAGCCAAGTATCAGTAACACTGAAAAAAGTTTGCAACACATTACCAGCTAACTTGTGACAAGTCTGACTAATTGCTAAGCAGTGGTGACAAGGGCACAAGTGTGCAACTTAACAGTCTTACACTATAAAGTCCTTGCTGGACAGCTGTCACACCTGATGCTAGTACCACCTCTAACACACTACTATTCCTCATCATTAGTGACCACAGGCAATTTTCAGTTCAGCACATAAGATCGATGGGGTGAGGCCAATTGTATGAGGCCAAACGCCGGGTACTGCACGTGGGTCACAACAACCCCATGCAACGCTACAGGCCTGGGGAGGAGTGGCTGGAAAGCTGCCCAGCAGAAAAGGACCTGGGGATGCTGGTCAACAGCCAGCTGACAGCAGTGTGCCCAGGTGGCCAAGAAGGCCAACAGCATCCGGGCCTGTATCAGAAACAGAGTGGCCAGCAAGAGTAGGGAAGCAATTGTGCCCCTGTACCAGGCACTGGTGAGGCTGCACCTCGAGTACTGTGTCCAGTTCTGGGCCCCTCACTACAAGAAGGACATTGAGGTGCTGGAGTGTGTGAAGAGAAGGGCAACGAAGCTGGTGAAGGGCCTGGAGAACAAGTCTTATGAGGAGCAACTGAGGGAACTGGGGTTGTTTAGTCTGGAGAAGAGGAAGCTCAGGGGAGACCTTATTGCTCTCTACAACTACCTGAAAGGAGGGTGTAGTGAGGTGGGTGTTGGTCTCTTCTCCTAAATAAGAAGGGAATGGCCTTACGTTGCATCAGGGGAGGTTTAGGTTGGATATTAGGAAAAAATTCTTCACTGAAAGGGTTGTCAAGCATTGGAACAGGCTGCCCAGGGAAGTGGTGGAGTCACCATCCCTGGAGGGATTTAAAGGACGTGCAGATGTGGTACTTGGGAACACGCTTTACTGGTGAACTTGGCAATGCTGGGTTTATGGTTGGACTAGATGATCATAATGGTCTTTTCCAACCAAACTATTCTAAGAACAAAAGGTACAGACTAGACAGCAAAAAGAACACAATACATACCTTACTCACAGTTTCCGCGGACAAACCCAGCTCTCTTCCATGCCAGCAGCTCTCTCCCCAGTCACTGAAAGTGAAAAAAGGACACAAATACTCAGAGATCTTTAAAAAAATAAAAATTTCAATTTTTCTCCTTTAAGAGTAAGAAGCAAAGTCGTTTATCTAGGATTGTTTTTTCATATAATCTTCAATTTATTTGGCACACACAACGTAAGTTGGACTGAAATACCATAAAGACTGCCACACTTGTATACACATACCCACCCATGCTACTTGTAGGGCAGAACTTTTATTTTAGAACTATTGGTTTGTCAGTTCTGAGGAATGCATTGTTTGAGATTTACTAAGCCAGAATATTCAGCAAATGATACACTCAATCTTCCCATCTTTGTACTGAAATAATTCTTAAACATTGGATAGTAGAAGTTGGAAATTGTTATGACTAGTTTATTACACCATGTTATCCATTCAAATAAAACCAAGGAAAGGTAAAAAAGTACATTTCAGAGATCTGTCAAGACTGCAATCAGAATCTCATTTTGGGGAGGGGGAAAGAAGGGAACCATTCTGCACACATTAAAAATTCATAAATGTACTGAAGTAACACACCACTTTTCTCTGGCAAAACAGTTTTAACAGGTGTGCACAGCAGTACTTGACTAGAAAATAATTACTTTGGAGGCTCTGGAAGACTATTGTCTCAAAGGGCAATAAAAAGGGTCAGAAGTTGATTTGTAGCCACCATACTTTCACTCCTACTTCCTTAGCTACCTTAAAAAAAATACAAATCATCCTATGAAGGTTTTAATACAAAGTTTCCATCCCATTTCCCCCTCTGAGCTTTTCACACTTCAGGGCTTCCTAGGCAACAGAAGCACAGAACTGCAGTTGAGATGTTATGATATTCTGTCAATAAGAGGAAATAAAAGAAACTCAGGTGCCTCCCCAGATACAAACTACAGACCAGATGGACTTAGGACATAAGCATTAATGTAGCTGGAGTGTAAAAGAACAATAAAGAAAAAAAAAATAGAATGAGCTGTCTACTACTTTCACATCAGAAGGAATAAGACCAGTTAGACTGATTAGTCTCTTCCGAAGAAAGCACTGACCACAGCTAGATGCTTGGACAATCAGCATAACAGAATTTGAAAGGACTCCCTGATCCCAAACAAATAAGAGAACAAAGCTGTTTACAAGCAGCTACAGGTGAATTGCACATCTACTTGGTCAACTCTCCAATTAACAATTTGCAGGAGAAGGTATTTACAATACTGATGTAATTCTTAAAAAGTAGAAAAAGTAGGGACACTACAACTTTAGAAGCTTCCCTTACAATCGCTTTCAGAGAATGTTTCCATTTTTCTTTGAATAAAATGTGTCAGCAAACATTAATCATGGCTCTACCACAGAATCAAGGAGTCATTCTGCCACCTCTTACAGTATTTGTCAAGTCAATATTTAGAATTACTTACAATGACTTAAACAATTAATCTAATGTGAGAACCCATAACAAGTAATTATTTTTTCTTTAATAAAGTAGCCAAACTGATACAACTGTAATTAAAATACAGTAATGATGCAAGGCTATAAAACCAAGTATATACTTACAACGTACTTTTTACACAATCGTGGATCCTAGGTTTCCTAAAATGCAAGGCAAAAAGGCCTCAAGAAGTCAAGGAAGGTCTTCCACAAAGATAATAAACAATTAACTGCTGTTAAGAGTTCAATATTCCAATCTGATTAGCAAAGTGCCTTATTATGTAAACTGATAAAATAATTTTGTTGGAGCATTCTTCTGACAGCATTAAGCACATATAAGATTAAAATTCAGGTATGGAATGTTTGCTTGTGATGGTGTTAGGTTTTTTAAATCAAAAATTATAAGTGAGTGAAATTTATCCATATATTAAATCTTTAGCACAAGTTTTGGCATCTTTTAGTTTTGATTTTTTTTATTTCAGTATTTGCTGGGTTTGGTTTTGAGTTGGTTTTTTTTGAGACACGAGTATCCCTGAAACCACTTTTCACATTATGAAAATGTGGAGAAGTTAGAGATGCATTTCATTTGGAGATACCTGTTGGCCAATCCCTAATTTCCAGTAATCTTGGTTCACTGGATATTCTCTTCCAATTTAAGATTGCAACAGCACTGATAAAGCTGAACAATCATCATGCTGCTGCATTTCATTTCCAGCACTTAAGATCTGTATTCTTCTGAACCTCATTTGAGTCAAGACAGCTCCAACGCTGAGCCTTTTCTTGGTCTGCCTGTCCCACCACCCGGTACAGGGCATCTGCTAGTCTCCTACAGAAGTGGGACCTCATAACCAGTCAAAAAAGTCTTTGTATTTTCTTCAGCATGTTTTTCTCTGGAAAACTTCAAACTGCTGAATATTTCAGATCTGAAGAATATACCAGGTTATCCCTAATCAGCTGGGAGGGTGAGACAGAAGGGTGACGAACCTCTCTGTACACCCCTAGTTCTACGTACCTTCCAAGTCACTCATTACCACTAACTGGTCAAAACAAGACACCAGGTTGGACAGACATCTCACTTGGCACAATATGGAAGACCTTGAAGTCTTACCTCTTAAGGTATGCATGAAGATTAAAAATATACGTATACAAATACAGACATACACTTGGTGATTTTTTGCATCTTTGCAAAAACCTAGCATTATCCCTCAGAAAAGAAGGTGTGTGTATGTGTACGCGTAAACACACACTCAGAAAACAGGAAAAATTATTTCAATAACTTTCGTGCCTTCGTTTATTTACCTCTCCTGAATTTCCAGCACTTCCATTACCCTTCTGGGGTGTCCAGAGATCCTTGTTCTCCCACACATAACTCAGCCTCCAGGACAGCATCTATTTATCTTTCCTTCTCTAAGAACTAAAGTTTTATTGGCTAAATACTCTGGCCAAGAAAAAGCCAACTGTAAAACTTTCAGTGCTATTTGTCAAGGAAGGTCCTGCTCAATCTTAGGTGACTGAAGTATTGCATCCTGCAAATTACTGCTTAGTCATCTGAACTCCAAGCAGGAGATAAACTGGCTTGCAACGGGTATGGACAGTCATTGACTTTTCTTCTAATGTGTGCCATTAAGCTAAGAGATGCTGCAGGTACCATGTATTTTTATCATTACCCTTATTCTGTCACCCCACGGAATTTCAATCCATCTTGAAGATGGAACAACAGAAAATACAGACACACCCCGTCTTCAAAATAACAAGTCAGACTCCACAAAAATTTAGCAGAACAGCCTTATAATTGTAATGAAAGACAAACTCTTTACTGCTCCTTCTATATTGCAGCGAGTGAGCAAAGATTAATCTGATAACTGAAACATTTTCTGGCAAAATTCCAGAGTTAAACTGCTTTTGTTATTCTTTGCTTGCAGAACAATCAAAACATCCCTCCAACCCTCCTTTTTCTTCTCATTATACAGTCAATGCAAGCAAAACTCTATAGTCCTAGATTTTCTGAAGAAAAAACAGTGTCATCTCTAAGAAATGCAGAAGTCTCATCTTGCTGATAAACTTCTCCATCCAATGGAAATGTTTATATGTCAGTGTTTACATGTTCAAGCCAAATGGCTGCTATTCCAGTGATTACAACGGCTTATTGCCTCCACTGGTGACTTGGAGTTTGAGCACATCTGAACACCACAGAAACTCACTGATGTGATCTGCAAGTCTGATCTGAACATGGCAATGCAGAATAAATACCCCATCTTTCTCACAGCCACACTACCTCTCAGATGGAGGCTCTGAAAAGACTCAGACTCCAGGTGATCTGTTGCTGTAGAGTGTATCTGACAGGACATATAGGAGTGGATTTAGAGACAGTTATATTAGGCTTAACATTTACTTAGCCCTACCAAGCACTCAGAGAAAACTCTCACCCAGCTTTAGGTCTATCCTACACAATGGAATAGAAATTAAGTTACAATGCAGGCTGTAATCACATCCTGTTGGGAAACTTCTTATATTGCTATAAAAATCAGAAGAGAGGGCAAAACTAATAATTTAAAAAAAAACACATAAATCGCCCAAGTAGAGTCTTTCAAAGCTTTTATGAAAGTTTGTTCCCACAGGAGGAAAAGTTTTCCTGTAATTGCCAGAAAGTGAATCCTGTCTCATCGTTGCTCAGAGCTGTACCTTCACGCATATAAACAGTTCCAGAAAGAATGAGTTCATCATAACATGGGTATGGCTGTGAGTAAAGGATGATGTCATTTGAGTAAGTCTAAATAGTGTGTTGACCATATGGATCAATTGCACAGACGTATCCTCAGTGTCTCTGCACAGAAAGGGAAGAACTCAAGGAACCACAGTACACACACACTCCCTCCCTCCCCTAGTGGGGCTAAACTTGTCATAACTGCCGTGTGTTACAGGAAGCATTAATCTGAAGTTGAAACAATCTGTGATGTAGACTCCTGTCCCAAAACAAAATTAATTTCACAAAACTTGACATATCATTTCAGTCTCCTGTTCCCTTAACATGAAGGTACTCTGAAGATGACGTGTAGTCAGTGCGTTTATTTGCCTCACTGGAAAATAGCAAAACAGGGTATTTTCTCCATTGCTTTACATGAGAATTTCTTGCATCGTGGTACATACACACTTCAATATGCACCCATGGCAAGCAGAGGTGACAGCAGCAGCACCTCCTGTCCATGTCCAGGGGAAAACTTTTATTTCAGTGAATTAGGAACTTCCACAGAGGCAGCCGCCAATGACCAGCTGTTCACAAGTAACATCCTGGCACATGTAGAAGCAGCTACACTTCTTTTGCTCTGCTCCACAAAAACCCTGCTTTTCTAGATCAGCAGGGCCAAAGCAAGCTGAAATAGGGAGCACAAGTTAATTAAGAAGGATAAGTAGAAGCAGTCAACATGCTAGTTTGTGGTAGGAGAGCAAAAGCAGATGGATGGCATGAGGTTAAGGCGCAAAAGAAAATCCCCAATTAAAAGCTCAGCCTTTAGCTTTCAAGATTTAAAAAGACTTGTGACTGCGTGTTAAAGTTCACCTTCTTACAGAGATGTTATCAATATGGCTGTGTGCCTAAATCCAAAATATTTCTTCACACAAGAATAATGATGCTGCACACACACAAGAAAATGGGGGAGGGAAGGGGAAAGGAATGCTGCACAAACTAAATTAATTACTTAAATTTCTGAAATATAAACCAATCTAATTTAAACAGTTACAGTACCTTGCTCAGTAACAAACTCTCAAATTTATCTGCATGGAAAGTAAGTGTCTAGCACCAGAAATAGAAAAGGATCAAAGAAAGTGAGCTATTGTTACCAGCATTGTTTCTTAACATCTGAAAACACAGTATCAGCCTGATGGCAGATTCCTGTGTAAGCTGCATGCAGTATTTGCCCTCCACAAGGACAACCTGCATTTAAAAATCTCAAGGCATTGACTGACCACTATGGTGTACCTAAGCCTGGTAATGTAAACTGTCCTCACCTCAATGCCATTCATTTCCCCTGAAGAAGCCACTTAACAGTGTTTGCTCTCCATAAAGCACTCAAAGGAGGGAAGGTAAAATATACACATTAACCACACACATTATGTCCCTGAAGGACTGGACAAAGTATTTGACAAAGGAATGAGTTTCTGAACTCACACAAACTCATCCATTTCATCTATATGACGCACACACATAAAAGAAAAATCATAGGAACAGTTTTAAACTACAGTTCCAAAAATGTTCCCTTTAGCTGTAGCTCTTACTAATCCGCTTCTGTGCTCCCTCCCCTCCACTCTAGCTATGCATTCCTCCAGCCCTCCCCCATCTTTTCTTTTAGGGGCTAAGGGGGAGAGGAATAGAACACGCACAGATTAAAAATCTGGTCTCTAACCTGGCTCAGCATGCAGCCCCACAGACATACCATCACTAGTGAGGTGACAGCAGACAGTGGGGAGGGGAGGGGAAGAAAAAAAAAAGGCAGATGGGAATATGAGCTGTTTAAGACAGCCCCACCACCAAAAGAAATGTCTGTGTAACCACATCCTCTGTTTTCAGTCTCAGTTCAGCAATGTGTCCAGCAGGAAATAATTAGATTTGGCTCTCCCAGAGTAGGTGTTTGATGGTTTCAGACCGCTCAACAGTTGCTTTTTCTGCTTCCTCTTCAACAGTTTCTCAGGAAAAGACACTGACCCTCAGGACACAGTTGATAAAAGAGAATCTTTAAAGGAAGAGCATTGTGTAAGTATAATAAGATTTACTAATTGTTACCTCTTTTTACACAGAGGAAATCAACTGTACTCTTCAAAAGGGATCTTAATCATAATACTGAGTTATCAGTAAGTAAATAGACATTGAGACAGTCTGATTATATCATCTACAAGACAGGAAGGACAGCTGAGTATAGAGAGTAAAGAAAGAAGACTCTTGAAATTGCTATAAATTGTGCTTCTGAGGTAAAAAGCACATACAGAGACATCTTGTACATTCCAAATGAGTGTCACAATTAATCTTGTGATAATGTTTTGACACATCCTAAGAATTTCTCTGCTTTCTGCTCTAACATCCAAATCCCTTTTGCTCTGATCCTCCTCTACATCTAGTACAGTTGCCCTCTCCCCCCACCAAATACCACACAGTGATGTAATCATGACTCAATAGTGAAGGAAATCCAGTAGGGCTTTTTTTTATTATTATTATCATTATTATTAAACGTAGGGGTGTTTTGATTGCCTGAATGTACATTTCACCTGGAGGTTCAAGGATGAAAGGGTCTGCGAAAAATGCTGCTGCTTTACCATGCCAGTAGAAGCCAGGGTTACAAAAACCAGTTACAAGCAAGCATTCCTGTCCAAAACAAAGAGTTTCCTATTATTTCACATTCAAGGGGAGGAAAATTTAGACTGCTTTTGGAAAAACCCCATATTCTCTTAGTCCTAGGTCAAAATGTCTTTTGTACTCCTTCTCTTTGCATTTTATTTCATAATCTGCTTGTTGTCTGAAGATTTGGGGGTCTTCTCCCACCTGATGATAGAGTGGATGGCCTTAATTAAACAGAAATTAAAGCTGCTTCTGCAACTTCTGGAACCAGCAAACGTAGCATACATACTTGCATTTTGTATAGAACAATCGGATGCCCAAGAAGCAATATTCACTTTTTTCCTGAAATTACATTTGGTATCTAAATTATAAGTTAGGAAGGATTGAAAAGGGCTAAGTAAGTTAATATCTAGTAATTAAGAAGGGCAAATTCGCCTACTTGTGAAATGCTTATGCCATTTGCTTTAAGCCCTGAGTCTCTTGCTCATTTCAGCAGAAAGCATGAATCTCAAGAACAGAAAAGGAGTTCACAGTCAGCTTCAGATCATACACTTATTTTAAAATCTATTATTAGATTCTATTTAATCACACCTATTAGATCACTCATTTAATCACTGCAGCAAATGGGAACAAATGGGTGTCCCTCTCATTTCAGATTCAGAAATGACTGAAGCAGTTTGGAAATACTTATGAAGACCTAAAGGCGTTACACTTCTATAGTATGGATTTTAATGGTGTCTTTATAAAAGCCTACTGATGGGTTTTGTGCAAGCAGCAAGATCTACTCTGAAATTGGTGATGAAAGTTTGTTTCTATGTTCCTGAAAGTAAAACCAACACACAACCAGAAAACACACTTTCAATAAGTCAGCTATGCCATGGCTAACTAGCCCTGAAGTCAAATGCAAAATTAAAATAAAGACAGAATTGCATATTGAATTTTCTCAGTGCCCACACTGGAAACTTTGGGATAGACACATTCAGTGCAGAATAGCTACATCTTATATTTTCTAAATATTCAGAGCTGTCTCTTCAAAACCTACCAAGAAACAAGAAGCACCTTTCGGTTTCCACGATCTAGCAAAGAAGCTATAAGCTTAAACATTAACATTTTTAACGACTTCAAAATGTATTTTCTGTTGACAGTAGACAAAGACCCAGTTTCATGGTAGAGGCCCTGATATTGTCTGAACAAGCATGATACAAGAAGGAAGAGCTATAAGCAGCAGCAGCAAACCTGAAATCCCTCGTTCAGCCCACTCAAGGTTCATCTTGTAAAACAGAACCCACAGAGCCATGTGGGTGCAGGGTTTGCACGATGCAGTACAAGGGTAAGCAGATGCAGATCACAAAGGTCTCAGGAGGGTATTTCCACTGACACACAAGGCAAACGGTCAGAGGTTTCATCCCTGATCGGGGGTGTGTGAAATTACAGTCCTCTTCGATACAAGTTTTACAGTCACAGAGAGGACGATCTAGTCCCCACTGGACAGGCATCTGGGACACACGAATGTCACCTTAAACACGCACCTAGGCAGAGCAGGGACAGGCGTCTTTTCAGAGGGGAAAATCAACCCCGCCGAACACAAGCGGGCGTGCGCACGGGGCGGTGGGGACGGCAGGAGGCTGCTGCTGCACAAACCCTCGCAAGCTACTGTCACCGCTACGAGGCCTGCAAAATCGGAAGGGGAGCCCTGAAAGAACAAGCCACCGCCAACCCACCCAACGCCAGGCGCTCGGGACGAGGGAGGGGAACGGTGCGCCCGGCCCCTCGCAGGGGGAGAGAGGCCGGAGCGGGGCAAATGCGAGCCAGGGGCCGAGGGGAAG
>NW_010335697.1:0-420 GCF_000700745.2 Antrostomus carolinensis
GGAAGGAGTCGCTGCAGACGCTGTCGGTCAGGCGCTGCAGGAACACCTCCACCTCCACGGGCTCCACCAGCTCCAGGTGCTGGTACGGTGGAGTCTTGAAGACGATGGCGACCTGACGGTGAACATCAGCCTGAGAGAAATCTGCCCGAGCTTCCCACGCCTCCTTCCTGAACACCACCGCGATGTCCTCTGCGGGGATGGGGACAGGGTCAGCGGGGTCCCTGCTCCAGCTCTCAGTCACCTATTGACACTTGGGGTCCCCCCCGCCCTGTGACACCCTGAGGTCACCTCCTCTCCTGCACCCCCAGCTCCTCCCTCCCTGCTCTCTACACCCCTCATGAGCACCCAAGATCTTTCCATCGTGACTTGGGGTCCTCACTCTGGTGCTGGGGCTCTTCTGCTGTAGGACCTCCTGCAGGA
>NW_010335697.1:537-2476 GCF_000700745.2 Antrostomus carolinensis
CCCCCTCCTTCTCCCCCATCCTGGCCTCCTGGGAGCACCATTTGGTCCCCAAAGATGCCCTGAGGGTTGCAGGATCCCCACCCACCCCCCCCTCCCAGTTTGTCCCCAGTACCTTTCTGGACCTTGTCACAGAGCAGGTAGAGCTCCTCACCACCCGTGCAGGGACCACTCTCCTTGTTCATCCGGCAGATCCGCAGCTCCGAGGTGTTGGTGGACTCTGGGGACAACATCACAGCTCAGGATCCCAAACCACCCAGGAATTGTACTGGGGACCAGGACACAGGACACTGGGGACATTCCCATCAGCATCATCTCTTCCCAAACCAGCCCTGGCACAGGGTCCCAGCCCCGTGGGACACAGGTGACGGTCCCAACCAGAACATCAGGGACAAATCCCCACAGGTAGGACCAACCCTGGCCAAGCTGCAGCCTGAGCTGAACCCCGGCGAGGAACCAGCTGCTGCAGCCTCCCCACCCGTCCCACCCCAGAGCAGGGAAGCTTCTGGAGGTCTGGTGGCCCCACAGGGGACATGAAGTCACCCCCCACCACCACGTACTCTTGTCAAAGATGGGTTCTGAGAGCACCGGGCTGAGGTGCCGCGTCTGCCCGGAGCCGTCCTTGTAGGAGGCCTGGAAGCAAATCCTCACCACGTTCATATCCACCTCCTGATGGTTCTTGAGGGAACCAGCTGAGGGAGAAGAGAGGGGACAGTCAGTGTGGCTGGTGACAGTTGGGGACATCCCCATGGGATCTGGATCCCTCACAGCAATAGGGTCTCCATCCCCCAGGAATAGTCCTGCTGGAGGGAGACCCCCCACCTTTGAAGGGGTCGATGCCCAACTGCAGCTTCTTCTCGATGGCCACCTCGATCTCCTTCTTCTTCACACACTGGATGCCCAAGTTACTAAAGCTGCCGAGGAGCAGAGATGTGGTGGGGAGGTGGCTCCCCCCACATCCAAAACCCCAGGGATGTCCTGCCTCTCCCAACCTCCCACTGCCCAAGGAACCCCCCCAAAAACCAGCCCTTGTCCTGCCAGCACCGGTTTCACCACCGGCGTCCCGGTGCAAGGTCTCTGTGGGTGGTGGGACTCATGCTGGTGTGATGGTACCTGTGCTTGGGGTTGGTCTGGGGCTTGAGGACAACCTCACAGAGCCCGTTGCTGCAGTCCTTGCCCACCAGCCCGTGGGGGTGGACACGGTAGGGCCAGTCCTTCCACACCAGACACGCCGTCACCTTCACCTCGGGGATCGCGTGGCAGTTCAGCAGCTGAGGAGACACGAGCTCTCAGTGGCACCCCAGGAACACTGACATGGGTGGGGGGAAAGGACCCCAACACGGGCTCCAGCACCCACTGGGGTCCAACCACCCATGGGCACCACCCTATGGGGGTCTGGCACCTTCCAGCACCCACTACCCTGGGGAGACACGACCCATCAGCACCTCCCCAACATGGGAGACCCCTCAAGCAGCACCCAATGCCCAGGGGGTTCCCACATCCCCCTGGCACCCCACGGGGCTCTGACTCTGCCACCCATGGGCACCACCCCATGGGGGTCTGGCACCTTCCAGCACCCACCCCATGGGGAGACACGACCCATCACGGGAGACCCCTCAAGCAGCACCCACCACCCAGGGGGTTCCCACATCCCCCTGGCACCCACGGGGCTCAGACTCTGCCACCCATGGGCACCACCCCATGGGGGTCTGGCACCTTCCAGCACCCACCACCCTGGGGAGACACGACCCATCACGGGAGACCCCTCAAGCAGCACCCACCACCCAGGGGGTTCCCACATCCCCCTGGCAACCACAGGGCTCTGACTCTGCCACCCACGGGGGTCTGGCACCTTCCAGCACCCACCCCATGGGGAGACACGACCCATCACGGGAGACCCCTCAAGCAGCACCCACCACCCAGGGGGTTCCCACATCTCCCT
>NW_010335698.1:0-907 GCF_000700745.2 Antrostomus carolinensis
GACCTTTACTATTTTTGCTTCTAATTTTTTTACCTCAACCTTTTCATTGTCTAATTATCCCTCTCTCAAATATTTCCATTACCCTCATAATTCCTGTACAAGTCTCTGACTGTCTCCTCCTGCCCCTACCTTGTTACCTTAAAGAGTAATTTGTTATCTTTGCATTTATTTTGTTTTGTATTCAAGTTATAATTGTCCTTATATAAGTTAATCTCACAGCAGAATCACAAATGCAGTACACTGCACTTCCCACCACAGGTGACATATGTCATTTAGTTAAGGAAGCTCCATAGAGGTCAAACCCTGAACTAAACTGTATTTCCTCCCAGAAGGATAATGCTAACAAGCACTGATCCATAGCACAGTAGGTACCTGCCATGAGACTACTCAGTCAGAAGAAGCTGCCTTTTGCTCTGGATCCATCTTCTGCATGGGTTCACCATAGTAGTCCTATGTGCTTTTCACAGAGTTTGCTTGGTTTGGACAGAAGAGGGTCAAAATGTCTTTTTGCCTGTACTCTTCCTCTTGATATATACTTAGCATGTGTTTTAGAGCATGATACTAGACAAATCTGAGAAGAATATGTAATCAAAATGATCAGAGACCTTGAAAGCCTGTTTCATTGGGGTGGTTTTCTGCAGTCATGCTTACATTGCAGCATGTAAGAATCTTACCAACTGAAAAAAAATGTAGAATTTACACAACATATTGTTCAACACTCACATTTTATAAAATGTGACCAGTAGATCCCCCAAAACCAGAAATGCTCTGGGGTTTGGGGATCCCTGTTCCCTGCTCCATGTCTAGAGGCGAACAGCTACCTAATGACACTCCAATAACTGCGGATCCCTGTTCCCTGCTCCATGTCTAGAGGCGAACAGCTACCTAATGACACTCCAATAACTGC
>NW_010335699.1:0-333 GCF_000700745.2 Antrostomus carolinensis
CCTGTCCTACAGCAGCTCAGGAGAGGGCCAACCCTCCACTGTCCAGTGGGACATTATTTTCCTCCTCAGCCTGACCAGAGCAGCCTTCCTCATCCCAAACCAGCTCAGCACCGCCGAGCTGCTCTCCAAAGAGGCAGAAGCCAGCAAGCAGGACTTGGCTCGTGTTTTCAGGGTTATTTTTCCTACGTTTGACTCGGGATTACACGCCCCTCCCCACCACTCTGGAACTGTTTAACTTGGAAGGATAAAGGAGAACGGGCAAAGTCCGCTGAATGTATCTAAAGGGGGAATGTTTTGGGGGAAAATTTGGGGAAAACAGCTGGGGAGGTGGTG
>NW_010335699.1:367-604 GCF_000700745.2 Antrostomus carolinensis
GGTGAGAAGAGGGAGAGGCAGAGCAGAGCTGGGGGAACAGAGGAACCACCGTGGCTGCTCAGAGTTGCCGAACTCGTCTCGGCTCCCAGCAGTCACGAGCTCCCTCTGCTCCCTCTCTTGGCACAGCTTATCCCATCCACCTCTCACCACAGGCCCACGTGCTCTCTCTTCCCTGCCTCCTGTCCTTACTGAACATATCCTCTGCCCTCCCTCACAACCTCCCAGACCTCAGGTTCT
>NW_010335700.1:0-3470 GCF_000700745.2 Antrostomus carolinensis
TGGGGCCATGCAAGGCCCCCCCCACCCCCCAGTGATGCCATCCCGGCTGCACTGCAGCGGGGAGGGCAGGGGGCTGGAAAATGTGAAAAGGAGGAAAAGTTTCTCCGTTGGCAAGAAGTGACTGTTAGTCTTAGTTTTGTTCATGGTAAAGTTAGTGCATTGCCTACTGTAAAGAAGCTCTGGGCCTATTTATTTTAAGGTTTGTTATTTTTGGGGGTACCTCCTGCAAAGTCACCTTCTTGCAGCTCTCTGGCTGGGTGGGTGCTGGAGGACTCGGTGGTCCCACATGCCGTGGGTCCTACCAGCGGGGTGGGGCGGACGGTGCAGTGACAAATCCCCTCGGAGAGCGTCGCAAGGTCAGGCGCCTGCCGGGAGCTGCCATCTTCTGCCGTGGTTCCCCTCCTCTCCCGGCTGCAGAAGCCCTTCGTGTCACTGAGACCAACCCTGTACCTTGGTTGCACTTCTGGAAATGACATGCTGTGTCTTTTTCTTTGTTGTTGTTGTTTGTTTGTTTGTTCAACATCTCTGGTTCTGAGAAATAAAGTGATTATGATCTCTGTTAACCGTAACCCTCTACGGATTAATAATTCTTTTGAAATTTACAAACGACCCTAGAGTTTGTGTGAACGCCCTCTCTTAGCTGGTGCTGTATTTATTTAGTGGCTGTGTGGATAACGTGTGAGCATGGGGACAGGCTGGCTGTCCCGTGACACCTGGAATAGCTGATGCAGAGCCAGCTTCCCTCGCTGCCCAGAGCAGCCGCTTCTGTGGAGGCCGATAGTCGTGTGCATGCGGCAGTGTCCAGGCAATGGGACCCTAGACCTTCAGAACATGGTTTTTAAGTAAAAAAAAAAAAAGCAACTTCTGTTTGTGTGCTGTAAGTAGCATGTGTTCAGCCTATTGAATCAGCTGTTGAGGTAACTTACCCTGGTGCTGAGTTTATTACCTAGAGTAGATGAACCTGGATGCCTGTCAGCTGGTTTTATGAAGGGGGTTTTCACTCCAGTGCTGTGGTTGTTAGTGTTGTGCTAACGTGTCCTGTGGTACCCTGACCTCGGGTGGGTGGGGAGCACCTGGGCACAGCCCCGCTGCTGTGGCACAGACCCCTGGGATCTCTCTTCCTCTTGTGAAGTGACTGTTACTTGGCAGGACAAGGGGGTTCCTTTCTGCTGCCCAGCGTGGTGGTCAGTGTCTGTATCAGAGTGTCTTGGTCTTTCCCTCTTGTTTTCTCCAGGACCAGCGTTCTGTACAACCCCAGAGTGCTTTGTATTTCTTAGAAAAATGCAGAACTTGTGATACTGGAAAGAATGGTGCAAACTCAATATCTGATTAAACTGGTTCCCTGTTGAATGCTGTCGAATGTGCTGTGTCTTGTCACCTCACCAAACCTACAGAGTCTGGCAGCGGTCTGTGGGAGCAGGCTCTGGTGGCAGATCCGTGTCTGGGCTTGGTTTTCCCCAAGCAGGGAAGGACAAATAGAACACCAGCTCTGGCCTAGCAGCGGTCCTGGTTGCACTTCACTCAAATGATCTTTTCCTACCCCTGGGAGCAGATAAAACCTTTCTCTGGCTCTTCTCCCTGCTATGGGAATGCCACATATGTCACCAGTGCCAGGAAGCCTGAGCTGCCCCTGGGCTGGGAGCAGCAGAGGAGAAGTGATGCTGGACCCAGGACCTTCACCCAGTGCTGGAAGTGCTTTCCTCACCTGATGGACTGTCCCAGGACCTTGAGTGACTTTGCAGGCAAGTTGGCAGAGATGGGCTTCTGGAGGTCAGATGGGGAAAGCTGATCCTGATGGGGAGGTATGGGGCTGTTTCTTACCCTGACACCCTCTCCCTTTGTTGGACATCTCCCAGTTTGCTGTCTTGGTGACTGGTCTGCAAGCCAGAGTTACTCCCTGCTTGGGTCTTGGGGAGGAAGGGTTGTGGGAAGCTTAGACAACTCCCAGTGCAGTCAGGGTTGGGTGCTGGTGAGGTCTGTGCTGGGTTATGGAAGGTGTAGGTCAGGACTGGAGCTGCTGGGCTGGTCTCTAGGGTAGTGTGCCACCTTCTGCTCTACAAACGCTGTCCATATCAAAAGGCAGAAATGAGTATTAAGCAGTTTGGGGTGCCCTGGGGCAGGGAACAGGGCCAGGTGGGGCTGCTGTGCTGCACCCCTGAGCTGAGTGCCTCTGTAGCTGCCCTAGCTGTTGTGTGGCTCTGCCCAGGCTGGTGGGGTGATGCCAGCAGCTGTAACTAGGAGCTGGTGGCCTTCACACTGAGCTCCAGCTGGGTTCTGAACTTCTCTGCCAGCCATGCAGCTGGGGAAGTGGGCTGTTGTAAGGCAGACCAAAGGAAATCCTGTCTTGCCAAGCATTGCTAAAGTGCTTGGCCTTTATCACCTCCTAAACTTCACAACTGAACGTTGTTGTGAGCAGAAGAGTGGAAGTCTTGGTTGTTATTAGAAAGCTGTGATGGACTTTGTCACCTTCAAGCCTGCAGCTCCAGAGATGGGTCTTGTGGCTTCTTGGAGCAGTGTTGCTGGCCCTGGCTCTTCTGAATGCTTCATAGCACCAGAGTGGTTGAGCTCATAAATATGAAGGACTTTGCTGAGTAGAGCCTTCCCAGAGGTCACCTGAGCCTGGAAGGATGTCTTTGCTTCCCTCAAGGAGAGGGCAGGGGGGCTGCAGGGCTCTTCTCTTACCTCCTCTGGGCTCCTGAAGGTGGGATAAGCACAGACCTGGGACTGAAGCTGTCTGCTGTAGGAGGATGCTGTGCATCTTGTGCATCCATCAGCTGTGGACCTCAGCTCTGGGACTGGCTGTGTGAGGCTGGAGTCACTGGCCCTTGGAAGTCCTTGGGGCTTGGGTTTCTCCAAGTTACTTATGAGCTAAGACACTGCCAGCCCCTCTGACCGAGAGGTGGGGGCTCCAGCTGGACTGGCGCAGTGTGTCACCCTGCTGCCTCCCTCTGCCCTTCGCTGCCCAACACCTGCCTACAGAAATGCCACCGGTGTTTTACCTTCCAGGTAATGCTCCTTATCAGCTGAGCAGTTTGTCACCAACCCTTCAAAACCTGCAGTGTCATCTATGGACTCGGGAGACAACCACAGGTCAGTGCTGGAACGCAGCAGCTCTCTCCTGGTGCCCGAGGTCGCTGGCAGGCGCTCAGGCTTGGTGTGGGACTTGCGTGGGCAGTGGCTGGCCTGACCTGGCAGCTGCCCATCCTAAATAGGGGCCTGGAGGGAGACTGCAGCCTCCCAGAGGCAGAACACGGCTGGTCTCCTCCAGCACAGCTCAGAATTCAGCTGATGGACCTTTCCTTGGGGAGTAAGACTTGATTCCGCTCTCCCTGCTTGTGCTCCAAGGGGCACAGGGATAAAGCAGCTGCATGGAGACTGGGCCCTGGAGGAAGGGACCTGCTCCTTTCCCAGCAGTGACAAAGGGCCCTGCTGTCACCCGGGGTTGTGGCTGTCCCCAGGCACTGCCTGGC
>NW_010335701.1:0-1922 GCF_000700745.2 Antrostomus carolinensis
CGGGAGGGGACGGAGGAAGGGATGAAAGGAGGGAGGGAGGCTCACAACCTCCGTGTGGCGAGGAGGAACCCGGCTCCGAGCTGCCCAGTTTTTGTTGGTTTAAGCTGGACCCCTAATGTTTTCTTAATTAACCGTTTGAGTGTGAGGAAACCTCCGCGAGGCGTTTACAACCCGGCTATAAAGCGGGAGCGGGGGATGTCCCTGCCTCCTGCACCGCCTAAAAACATTCGCTGGGGACTTGAAAGGGGGCAGAAAGCTGCCCCACAGCCCCACCAGGTAACCACAGTTTTAGCCAGTCTCTTGCTTGGGATTACCTTTTTGTAAGTGGGGGTCTTCTCCTAGACAGTAGAAGACAAACCGGTGGCCCCCTCTTTCCCCGCTCCGCTCTCCCCCGTCTGACACACGGAGCTCTGGATAGTCTCAGCGATTCCCAGGCAGGAAAGGAACAGCCCAGGAGAGCAGCGATGCTCGGCTGCACCGACTTTTTTTTTTTTTTTTTTCCTATATAATTGTGTTTTTTATTTACAAAGTTTTTTATATTATTTTAAAGCCAGGAGGAATTAAAAATAATTTCAGTCCTCGAGTGAAAGTGTTGACTGAATGCATGTTGGTGACCTGGCCCCAGACAAACTCAGATAAAATGTGGAAACTCATCTGTCAAGTCCCGAACGTCTGGAAGCAGCATCTGATCCAAGACTCTGCGTAGTAAGAAGTTGCCGAATTCCCTTGTTTTTGTGGGTTTCGCTTGTAGCTTTATCAGTATTTGAACAACCTTTTTGTGGTTTTGTTGTGTTCACAGAAAGCGCCAAGTCCTGACTTTCTCCGTAAGGCCGGAGAATACAGCCATGGCTGTTGTTTTATCTTTAGATCAGCAAGTTGGTATCAGAGACAGAGAAGAAAGTGCATTCTTGTGGGTTGCGAGAGGGAGATATTCCCAGATAAACTCTTCTGTGATCTCATTTATAATCCACACGATAACGGCTATTTTATTTGGCATATGCATGTCGAGAGGAGACGTTTGCCATGATGGGATGTTTAGGATCCAAATATGATTATACAGCTTTTTTTCAGAGTTATCTCCCATGTCACCCTCCTTGTCCGGGCAAACGTTGCCTTTTTGAAGTGGTCTCTAAGCCCGAACCGTACCTGTTTCCCCGTGGGCTGCCAAATGTCACTGCTCAGAGTCATGAAAAAGGAACGGAAGAGGAAGTTGGGATTCGGAAGAGTAACGGCTGTTCCAATAAAACGTGAAAAGGTCTTTTCATAACAATAACGTTGTTTTATTTTAATTCCCAGGGAATCCTCGCTAAAGCACTGACTAAAATATGTAAGGAAGAGAGAGAAAAAGAAAGAGAAAAAGAAATAAAAAGCGAAAGAATGAGAAAGAGAGAGACAGGGAAAAAAGAAAGGAGAGAGAAAGAGAGAAAGAAAAAAGAAAGAAAGAAAAAAGGAAGGAAGGAAGGAAGGATGGAAGGAAAGGAAGGAAAGGAGGAAAATGTCATAAGTGGAAGGAGAAGCCAAGGTCTCCGTATGGGACTGAATAAAAGTGTCGCAGGGACTTTGTCAGAGGGCGTATGGGGAAGGGTCGTGAGTTCAGCATCGGGCCAGCTGGGAAATTCACGTCAATTTGCCTTTGGGAGAGTCAAGGGCTTTCGGAAATCAGCTTTCTTTCCACCATTGTGGCAAAGTCCTGAGAGGCTGGGGTTGATCTGATCTGTCGGTTTTCCCTGGCAAATCAAGGCGACCCCCAAAGACCCCCAATCCTCAAAGCGGAGGGTCCCGACCGGACGGCGTGAGCGGTTCCGCCGTGCAGCGCCGAGCACCGGTGGGTGTTTCTTTTGCCCACGGGACCGATCCTGGGCTGGGAAGGGCAGGAAGGGAGGCGAGGGGCTTTCCGGGGTGGGCAGCCGTGTCCTCCGTGG
>NW_010335702.1:0-7585 GCF_000700745.2 Antrostomus carolinensis
GGTGCCCAGACAGACGCCCTTGTGTCGGGTCTGTCTCTCAGTACAAAGGCGACAGGGCTGCTCGCAGGGAGGGCGCGAGGGGGGGAGGACGGGAAGCTTTTCTCCAGCGCTTCGGGAGAGGATGGGTTTTTGACTTGCTGCCGACTTTATTCCCAGCAAATTAATAATTTCCTCTCGCGGCAACAATGTTGGCCTGTGTGTGTGTGTGTGTGTGTGTGCGTGTGCATGTGTGTCGGTGTCTCACACTGCCCTCCCAACCTTGTTTCCCTTCTCTCCACTGTGTACAAAGGGTCTGTGCTGCTCGCAATGGACTTCCTCCATCCTCATCCTCTGCTGGGTTTCTTCCAGCTGTGCAGAACTGTCAGAGTTGGCCCAGCTGTGACAGCCGCTGCCTTGGGAGCATCCCGGCGGGAGCTCCGAGCCCGGCTGTGAACTGATGATGTGAGTGCTGGAGGAGGTTGTGGGGAAGCACGTTGGGTGGCGGGGAGGGAAGGCGCAGCTCCAGGAAGGAGCTCTCAGCTTTGCAGCCTGTCTGGCAGAGCACTTGGTGAAACGGGAAAGCGAGCAGGGGAGGCAGCCACCCATAGTACACATTTGCCTCTGCGCCTGCCTGCGCAGGGTGCTGGAGACACGGGGCAGCCACAGGACAAACCCAGTGTGCTGGATGGGAGAGCACCGGCCACCCCAGCTGCTGCAAAGTGCCTGGCACGGAATCTCATGGTGGTATGTGTCACCCAAGAGTACTTGCATAGCTGTACATGCTCACACGAGCCCGTGCACACATGCTTGCTGGTTCTTGTGCGCCAGCCGGCTCGTGCACGCACCTCCCTGTGTGCAGCATGGCCGTGCTCTGTGTGTGCCCTCTGCGTGTTCATTCCCATCACCCTGCAACCCATTCCCACATCACCCTGCCTGCACGGCTGGCTGGAAACACACAGGGCTGCCTGCGTGCTCACCACAGCACAGACACCTCTCTCTCGTGTGGGCACACAATGTGGCCATACAGTATCAGGAGATCTTCTGGGAACGCGGTCCCGTTCCTTTGGCAGCATTGTGTTTTGTTCCTTATTTATATCCCCGGGGTGGTGCCACAGGTGGACAATTGTTCCAGCTGACAGCCTGAAAGGCAAAGAAACAAGATTTAACTTCCTGCTATTCAATTAGAGAAAGTGAGCATTCATCACCAGCTGCTGGCAGGAACAGACCCACCAGCAAAAGGCCCCCCCCGGCAGGAAACCAGCCTGCTGCCGTGGGCACGACGGGCTCCCTGCATGGCCCGGCTGCCAGCAGTGATCTGAAGAGCCTCTAGGTAAGGCTGGATGCTTCCCCTCCTGTCGTGCTCTGCAGTCGATGTTCTCTCCTGTGTTTGTTTTTGGAAAGGAGATTGCCTGTTCAAGGCAGCACCAGTGTGGGTTTGAGGGGACTCTAAATGGGGAACAGCCACACAAGGAGGGACAGCCACGGGCTTGCAGTGCTGGAGGGAATGGCAGCACAGCAGCTTCCCCCAGACCAGCCCCATCGCTGCAGGTTCAGCCTCTACCCTGAACTGTGCACGATCCCTGACCCCAGGGCCTCTGTGGTTGAGGGCTGTTGGCTTTGGAAGCCCTTTGGATGTGCACTTCTCCTCCTCTGTGCTTGAAGCTTGTCTTGACTAAGCCAACAGACTTGGGCTGGTGTGTGGAGGGGCAGGAGATGATCCCCATCCCTATTGAATGAGAACTGTGAGCCTCCTTGTCCCTGTTTCCCCACATGTATATTTTCTCCTTCATGGTATTTTCTAGGCTGACAAGGGAGGAGAGATCATGCACTTCTGTGAGCACCATGTCTGGTAACAAACCTGCTTCCACCTCCCCCTGCACTGACTCTGAGCCACCCATGAGGCACCCACTCCCCAGGGCCTTGCGGAAGCCCCTGCAGTGACTGGGCTGCAGCGAGGACCCAGAGAGCTCTCCCGGGCTTCCCGGCAGCTCCATGTGCCAGGAGCCCAAGGCCAGTCCTGCTCTATTTCCTTTCCTTGCTCTTCCCTTCCTGAGGCCGATCCAAATGGAGAAGAGTCTCCCGCTGCCTCCTCTCCCCGTCCCCTTCCCGTGCCATCTGTCCCCAGCACAGTGACAGCTTCACAGCCCTGTGCTGGTGGCGTTTCTCTAAAGGTCCCTTTGTGCACCTCTTAGCTGGCTCTCTATTTTTAATCCTTCTGTCTCCGCAGGGACTCAGGGTATCTTCCAAGCTGGTTGTGATCATCAGGGATACAGTTGGAATCGGTTTCTCATTGCTGCACCACGCCACATGCACACGTATATGTTCAGATGCCTACACGCACGCCGGCTGCCGTGCCAGACTTTGCAGCACTGTCACTCTCCCCTGTTGGAGAAGACAGACACCCCGTCGGGTAGGACTGAGCTGAGCGCAGCACCTCGCACGAACATCGGTTATTACTCCAGACTAAGAAGGTAAAAACACTGCAGCCAAGACAATCAACAGCAATTAGCTCTTTTGGGAACTTGACTTGAAATGCTGCAGAGGCTTTTCTGTGCGTGCCGATTGCTCTTCCTCCAGTCCTTTGGAAGTGATGGGTGTTGGACATTGCCAAACCACTGGTCATGTCTGAGCAAAAAAACTTGGTGCCTTGTGTCATTTCCATGAGGCTGGGGGGACTCGGGGGGTGGGGAGGGGGGACGTCTGTGAATGTTAAAGGCACTTGTGTACCCAAGCAGTGAACTCACATGCTGTCATTACCTCTGCAATGCCATCTGGCCAGCAGCAATGCAGCTAGAACCAGGGGCTGCTCACAGAACAGTTTTACAACAGAAAGCAATTAACCGAATAAAGCCCTTTTTAAAATCCAGTAATTAAAAACAGTCCCTCCCCCTTGTTTTCCTTTTAAGCTGAAAGTTGCTGTTTACTCATTTGCTTTACAAAGTGTGCCTTGTTGTGGCTTCAGAAGAAATGAAAGTTTGAAGTGGTTAGAGAAGAAAGGCTTTGGGGCTGGTGCGTTCCAGGCAGGGCGGAGGGGCAGGGGCTCTCCAGCCTGGCTTGTTTGTATTTGTTCTTGTCTACTCACAAGATCGCTAAACACACATTTAACAAGTGGTGAAACTGTCTACCAGCCTGATCTCTCCCAGGGTTCATGAGAAGAAGCCTGGCACATTAGCATTGCTGGGGGAAGGGGAGGGGGGGGAATAGGCCTTTTGAAGGGTTGGTGTTTTGGGGCTGAGAGAGGAGGGAAGGGTTCCTGGTGCTGGCAAAGCTGCAAACAAAGGCATTGTGTTCCCCGGAGCCCTGGGGACTGGCCCCGGGGGAAGGCCAGGGCCTCACTTCACCAGGATGGGTTTTCCCATCCCAGCTCCTCTTGTTGCTCTAGCTGCTGGTGCAGCCTCAAGGCCACCCGTGTCCTTCCAGTGCCTGGGGACAGGAGCCAGGCTGGCACCTCCGGGGTGGGCTCAGCTCACCCCTGACAGCTGAGGGCCAAGGAGCCCACTGCCCCACAGCATCCACACAGACCATCCTGTACCGCAGCAGCCCGCCTGGACCACAGGTCCTAAACACGGGAGAGGAGTAGCCCCGTGTCCACCAACAGTAAGCTTGTGGGCTCTCTGTGTAGCCACAGGGGAGCCCTGACCTCGGTTTGGGCTCCTGGATGAGCCGGTAACCCTGGCTGTCGGCAGGGCTGGTGCAATATTAATTATCACTCATCTCTGCTTCTCTGTAAAGTGAGTGCCCAGGCCATTAGCATCATTACGGGTGGGGAAACTGAGGCATATCAAGGGCAGTCAGGACTAAAACGCTGGCGTCATCTGACGCTAACCATCAGGATGCACTGTGATTCTGGAGCAGGAAGGTGATCCTGTCCCTGACTGTCCTCCAGCCCTGCTGACCTGGGGACACGGTGACAGAGCCGCTTTACACCCGGCACTCACGGCTGCAGGTCCCAGCCTTGTCCTGGACACAAGCTCAGGGGGACAAGCACCATCTCACAGGGCAGAAGCTCCGAGGTGTCCCAGCCACGGGCTTGGCAAGTGCAGCCTCGTGGTGCCCCATCCCACGGGGTTTGCATGGTTGCCCAAGCAGAGCCGCATTCCTGGCCGCGGCAGCAGGGCTGGGCGCAGACCTGCCGCGGGGCAATAGGTGTGAGGACACAGACAGCCGTGCCAGGGCGGCGAGGGCAGCGCTGAGTTTCAGTCGGGCCCCGAGCAGATACAGGATCTGCCCTGTCCCTGCCTGGGGAAGGGTGAGGCCACGGGTTTGTGGGAAAATGTTGTTTTTCCCTCCCCTGGACTGCCCCTAGCAGTCGGCCGGGCTGGCTCTGAGTTGCGTGGGCTGGGGAAGTGGGGGGGGGTTACAATTGTAGTGCCTCTGCCTTGGAACGAAGCCACGGCAAACAATCCTCTCCTGGCCACCCTCCAGATCTGACAAAACACAGAGGTGATATCGTATTCGTACCTACATGCTTTCATCCCAAATCACCTCCCGAAAGCCCTGTGTGATTCTCTGGTTTGTGATGAATCCTTCTTCTTAGCCACAGAACAAGACAGCCTGTCCACAGCGCTGCAGCCAGGAATCCCGTCCAGCATCCCTGCCAGGCCTCTGCTTTTGAAATTACAGCTGTGGATCTGGCAGCCAGTGGTGGGACCTGAGGTTAGGAGGTGATGTTGACTGAAGATGTGCGGACAGGGCATTCCAGGCATGCACGGGGTTAAATCAGAGGTGTCAGTTCACGGGGAGGTAACAGATATGTCCTGCTCTTCGATGCCTCTGGCTTTCCAGAAGCGTTTCCCTCCCTCCCACATTCCAGCTGCTGCAGCTTTTCACAGCTGGCCGCTCTCTGGGGACATTTCCCAGAGCTGAGCAGGAGGCAGGGGAGGGAGCGGCTGTGATCCCAGCACAGGAGGGGGGTTGGTGGCTGGGCTGACTGTCACCCACTCCCTGAGGGAACCGTGGGCTGGAGCCCTTCACCCCCAGGAGCGGGCAAACCTGGGCAATCCCAGGTCCTTGGCAGGGATCCACCCTCAGCCCTCGCCCGGAGAGTTTTTCCTGCTGTGGAGAAGGGACATCAATCTTTGCAGCTCACTTATTCCTTGGCCTCTGAAGCAGGGTAGGCAATTAGTGCTGGGTGTGATGGATGGCTTAGCCCTGTCCTCGTGACACCCATCCTCTGGAAACAGCTCCCACCACGTAGAGGCACAGCCAGCCGTAGCGAGGGACGGATCTCACCAGCCTCCAGAATCCCAGAGGGAATTGTTGAGTTCCCAGAGACAGTGCAGGAGGGAAAACAGCCTGAAACACTCGGCCAGGGTTGATAATTCAGGGCTTGGGGAGAGATTTCCTCTATTAATTCCCTGTCTTGGCTTTGGCAAAGCCTGTAGCTCTCTGGGGAAGAGCAGATCACTCTGGGCAGAGGTTGGTCACCCACCGTTTGTGGCTTTGCGCTCGGGGCCAGGCTTTGCCACCACAAGCAGGAGAACCGTGGGAATAGCTCTCACGGACGCTCAGTGGGAGGGAAGCAGGCGGCAGAAACCCCATTTCTGCACTTAGACCCCATCCCCCCTTCCCTGGTGTCACCCCTTGTTTGCAGCAGGGTAGGTCTGCTCGCTCTCTCCCACGAGACATGGGCGATGCTGACGGAAACCCGGCTTCCCTCACACGCAGCTCAACCCGTGTGATCCTTCCCTGTCATCTCCATTGAACCGACCTGCCCGGGGTCTCAGCACCGGCTGGGCTTCGGGCAGTTAATCCTGGGGTGGTTCAGCTGGCCCTCGCAATCCCCTGGGGCTGGCTGGGGGTGATTATAAACGACTCTCCAGGAACACAGGCTGGAAAATGGATCCGATTACAGGAGAAGTGGGTTTCAGGGCCCCCACTCTGTTCATAATGAAGTGTAATCCTAGAAAAACATGTTGCCAATTACACTTCAATTGAACCCAGATAATGATGCTTAGACAAGGCCCAGAAAAGACGAAGTCTGGACAGTGAATTCCTTTCTAATGGAGAAGAAAAGTGTTCCTCTGTGGCAGGTCTGAGCGCCGCTTGGTTCAGGCTCCTTGTGATATGAGCAAGAACCTGAAATAACCAATCTCTGGATCCCATTTAAATGGTTTTATCAGTGGAAAGAGTATTAATCTCTCAAAAACACATGTTTATGGGAAGTTTGCTTTGGAGATGTATGTATTTTTAACTGAAATAACTTTGGAAAGGGAGGAGGATTGGATCTCAAACTTGCTAAAATAACACATTTCTAATTGTTCTGGTTCCAAGTAACTTTTAATTTTGAAATGTAAGCTAGTAACAGCTCGGTTTCTTGACCAGTTTTTATAGTGAAAATTAAAACAAAACATTAAAATTATAGAAACAAAGTGCTATAACCTAAAGCAAATGTTGCATTCTCTTTTTTGGGGGATTTACAAACACTTCTGAGATGTCAATTTTCCACTGAAGCACAAGATGGTTTGTTCAAGTCTCTGTTGTTTTACTCTGGGAGGGAGGATGGTGTGGTTCCATCTCAGAAAGAATAGTCACAGGGACCGTGCTTTGCTCTGCCCCTGTGAGCTGGGCTGGGGCAGGCGTGGGTGACAGGCAGGCGGTAGCTGGTGTTTGGCTCTTACGGGAGCTGCTTGCGAGGTGCTGGGCGATGGCAGACACGGTGGGGTTGGCGGGTGCAGTGTGGGTGAGCTGGCAGAGATGGCTGAGGCAGATAGGGAGCACCCGACCACGCGGCTGGGTGACGGGTGGCGGGGTGGCTTGGCTGGCCTGGACGGCGACGGGTTGTTATCGTCACCCTGGTCTTTGCACAAAGCTTTGGGAAACCCACGTGTTGCCAGATCTCAGCGCTGATTATTTTTTTTCTAAATAAAAGGCATTATTTTTGTACTGTGAACCTCCACTTCAGCTCTCTCCCTCCTCCCTTCTCTCCCACACGCACACGTTTTTGCTGCCTTGGGGGATTTTAGCAGCGCAGGGCTCTGAAAAACAGACTCCTACCTCCTTCCCGCAAGCTCAGAGAAAGCGAGATGCTCTCTAGATGCTGGGGCTGCGGGTCAAAGTTTCCAGCATTATGGAATGAGACAAGAAAACAGCAATTCATCCTTGTGTCATAAAAAAGTTGGGCTTTGGTCAGTTTATTTTACAGAATAGGTCTCAAATGCCCTGGCAGTGCCATGAGCTGGCACTTGAAGATGCTCCAAGGCTGTGGGAGCGTGGCAGGGGGCTGAGCTCCCAGCGGGACCACGGTGGCACGGTGCCGGGGTGCCAAAACCATCTCGACGCCTCCAAGTGTGGTGCCACCGCTGCCCTCCCGGCCCTCAGCTGTGGCCACTGATTAATCCCAGGCGAAGGCCCTTTGAGCGGCGTCCTCAAACAGCACCGCGCTTCGAAATAAGCTGGTTTCCATCTGAATCATAAAGTCTCCCAAAAAAGTGCCTGCGCCGCGCAGAGCCGGGCAGACATGTGTGTGCGTGTGGGGCTGGATGTTGATTTTTCCCTGAAACAACTCAAGGCTTTATCAGTCCCATCGCTTTCCCACGGTTTTCTGTTGCCAGTGAGGTCACTGGTCCCTTTAAACTGGGGCTGAGGCCAATGTGCAGCGGGTGGA
>NW_010335703.1:0-2832 GCF_000700745.2 Antrostomus carolinensis
GCTGCTCTCCAGCCATTCTCTGCCCAGTCTGGATTTGTGCTGGTGATTGACCCAACCATAATCGACACCATATCCAAGCACTTTGGCAGAGAGCAGCGCACAGGCAAGTTTGCAGCTGGATGTAGGTAAGGGGTCCAAATACCTAAGAACCATCGGACTCACTGACTTAAGTTGCTCATCTGTTGCTTTAGACAATGAAACACAACTGTAGGCATTTCTCAGAAACACGTGGTTAAAACACAAGAGACATGATACAAACCTCAGAGAACCATCGACAGCCGTCAGTTATTAGCTCTTAACCCGTGGAAGGACATGGAGGCTTAGGTAAGAACCAACAGCTCAAGAGTTTCACATCTTCTATTACAAAACGGTCCATGCCATCAAGTTCTCAGGACAAGGAAAGGAACAGCATGCAAAGGGTGGGACTGCCAAGCTCATAGGAAGACACTCACAGTCACCATTAAGCAGCGATGCCACAACCTACCAAGCTTCCTCGTGAGGCTTAGGGGCAGCAAGCCCCATGAGGTCCCTTCCAAGAGCAGCTGCAATGGAATCCATAGTACACACCTATACCTAGAGTAACCTTAACGGTATCTACAACTTCAGGACACAGATATACCCAACTGGCATTCTAGAGACACTCCACTTATGAAAAAGTAACGGAATAATTACAGGAATATTTCTCAGATCATTCACAACTGAGGACCTCTAGCATCATGCTGATTGATGAGGCTGATTCTGCAGCTCCGAAGGATCTGGCCCTTTTAAGCAAGACCCTGCACTGGGAATCCATCCTTTGCTGGTTTATACTCACAGAGAGTCTATTAAGAAAGTTCAGGGGGAGCTGTGAGGAAACCAGAAATGAAGGGGATCCCTTGGGGAAGGAGAAAGCTACAATTAGAGTGTGCAGAAGGACATGAAACATACCTTAAGTGGGCCAGATCTGACATCAATGACCTAAAGCTCAGAAAAGGTGTTAAACGAATAAAGGAGCAATAGCAGGTTGTAATATCCAGAAGGCTGAGCCACTTTAGCCCAGTGCTGTGGGAAATAAAGCGGAAGAAATGCTGTGGCTGTGAATTCGTGTCTTTATGAGAGATTAATCTCAGTGAACAGCCTTCTGCTATTTCTGCAATGAGCTGACTCTCCAGAAGTCCCTTTCATTTGCAGTGAGACATCAGAAACCCCGGCAGCTACAAAAAGCCAGGAGAGTAAGTCTAGTTAACAAAAACCACAGCTTCTGGGACTTTTCACCTAAGAATTAGGAAGTACGTGTTTTCTAGCCACTAAATTATTACCAGTCCAAGAACAGACAGTGCCTCAAATTATTGGCTCATACAAACAAAAGGAAGTGTTAAAGGTTGGTACAAACCCAGTCCTTTCCAGAGGGATATTTAAGCTTCTCCTCGCATACTCGAATTCAAAAGAGGGGGGGGGGGGAATCCGACTCTAATACAAACCTGGGGCTGCCTGATAACACCTTCTGCTTTTAATATCTTATTCAGCAAGCTTCAAACTTTCTGAAATCCAGAAGGTGAAGAGCCAAGATAACCTCCATCAATTTTTAACCAGGCTCCCTTGGAGACTGCCAACACCAGATCGGAAATTATTCACCGTCCTCCCAGCTGAGCTCACTGGTTCACACAGCGATGTCAGAGGAGTGGCTAAAACTGGGAGCAGCAGTATGAGGCCATCTGTGAGGGCCTCAACATTTGCTGATTTGTTTCTAAATGAAGAGTTTAAATTATTTATTTACACACTTGCTTTTAAAAGCCAATCTTTTCCTCTCTGTCCTCGATTTTATGCCGTGCAGAATTGGTTTGGGATCACTGGTCAAAGAAAAGGAAAAAAGAAAAAAACCTACACAAAGCACACGGGGTTTAGGTAAGAAAAGAAGAAATCACCAAAAGTTAAGGAAAATGTCACCGTGACAAGGTAATTGTCACCATGACAATTACCAAAGAGGCTTTAACATGTAAGAAAGGAGGAAGGAGAGGAAACAAATGAAAAAAGTAGCAATTTAGGGTCTCAAATTCCAACAAGCTTTAACATTTTTGTTATTCCAGAAAATCCACACTATTCATCTCACTTGTGAGAATCAGCACCGTCCAAGGCACCTTTTATTACATTTTTGGGTATAATGAAGAAATCCCAAGTCACTTTTTCCATGAAGATCCTATACACTTATAGGAGAAGAGCTATAATGAAACTATTGATCACTGGTGTTAAACAGTCCACACAAATGAAGATCAACAGGAAAAAAAGAATCTCAAACCAATTCATCAATTTTATAGTTTCAATTTTCTGGCAGAATATCAAATTATTATAAATAGCAGTTATAATGCAGAAACTCAGAAGTAGCTCCAGGTCTCTCTGTTACTCTTCAAGAAGTACAGCCAGGCTGTGGATCCTGCTTCACCAGGAAGTGAGGGGAATGACCTGACAGCTGATCAAATCACTGCCACTTTCGAGCACGGCTCTGGGGAGGTTGCACAGGGAGGAGGGAGGGGAAGCCATGCTCTGAGGTGTAGCTCTGGCTTAGATCCCAAACTAACCCCCTGACAAACCTTCTGCGCTTGCATGCAGACAGAAACCAAATTCGAAAAGACACCCGCAAACATGCATTTCCTTCCTCTTCTTCAGCAGCTTCAAGGGGTAACTAATCAGAAATAATTATCACCATTATCCACCCAAAATGCACGTGCACAAGAGAGACCAACACCTGTACAGCTTCCAAGAGCCAGGATGCAATCACAGTGCAGGACATGGTGTGACGGTGTGATGGCCCTGTCCCCTCCACCTGATCTTTATTTCCTGTAACCCCATTCAAGT
>NW_010335704.1:0-1196 GCF_000700745.2 Antrostomus carolinensis
GGAGCCGTCCCCGCCGGGTCACCCCCGCACCCAGCGGCCGATGCGGGGAGCGGCCCCACGGCCGCGCCGTGACCCGCCCCGGGGACAGCGATGGGGTGACCAGGCCTCAGCCGCCGCTCTGCGCCTCAGCGCGTGTTTTATTGTCAGTCAGAGAAGTAAACGGTACCGGACACGGGACCTAAAGCCCGAGCCTCCCATGAGGAGACCAGACCTGCTGCCGTCCGCAGAACCCCACACACCGCTGCCCTCGGCAGCCGCCTTCACGCAGGCGCTGCACACACTCTGCTCTCCGAGGCAAAGACCGACATGTAAAGCTGATCCCACACTCCAGGAAGCGGTTTCTGTCCCAGTCCCTTGGCTGTACACGTGTGCCAGAACCTCCGGGAGATTCCCCGACAGCCGTTAGGAGATGAAGTGAGTCTGTGGGGTGATTTGTTCCAACTTGTGATCAGCTGGGTTTGCTGATGCTTCATAATTGCAGATGGTGACTTCGTGGCGATGAGCCTGAATTCAGATTCAACACGTTAGTCCAGAGGAGGTTGCACAAGGAAGTTGTAGATGCCCCCTCCCTGGAAGTGTTGAAGGCCAGGTTGGATGAGGCTTTGAGCAACCTGGTCTAGTGGAAGGTGTCCCTGCTGCTGACAGGGGGGTTGGGACTGGATGAGCTTTAAGGTCCCTTCAACCCAAACTGTTCTGTGACTCTACAGGAGAGCAGAGTCCAAGTCTCTCCTCAAACACCCAACTGGCAAGAGCTCAGCCACCTCACAGACTTTTCACCACGCACCTCACCCCACTACTCCCATTTCTTCCTCACTGCTAGAGCTCAAGCTACGATTTAAAGCCCTTTTTAAACCATCAGCAGAGTCCTGCTCGTCTCTGCTCTCACCTACCTCGGTCCACTCTCCTTTCAAGCCTATATAAAAAATCTTCGTTGTCTCCGCTCCAAAGTTCTTCGAAAAGTGGATGGAGAGGTGGCAAACATTGGAGAAACGGGCAATTCTGAAAGAAAACACACTCTGAAACCGGAGCTGCACGTACAGGCTGCTGCTCTGCTGCCACCTTCTCTCAGCCCCGTGCCGAGCTCCTGCCCTCATCAGAGTCAGGGTTGGGAGGAGGCAGGAGGAGGCAGGGAGTTTCCCCTCACGCTGGTGGTGACTGGGGCAGCAACAAGCTGTCACTGGGGCCAGGAGCAGGGG
>NW_010335705.1:0-335 GCF_000700745.2 Antrostomus carolinensis
TTCTCCGGTGCACCTGGGAACGGGTGAGACGCCGCCGTTACGCTGCACGGCAGCAGACGGGGCGACTGGCAGAGAGCAGGCCCGGCCCGTTCGCCCAGCCCCGCACCGCTCCCCGGGGCTCGGAGCAGAGGGCGGCGGCCCCGGGACCCTCAGGACCCTGCGGGCTGCCTCGCAGCTGGGCCGAGCTCGCAGCGGGATGAGGCACTTCCATGGCATTTCCTGGGCTCATCGTTGCATTTGTGGAGTTGCTTTTAAAAGTCCTTCTTCCTTTTCTCTCCCTGTTACTTTTTAAGCTGTCCATAGCATAAGGAATACATATTTTTCATTTCCCGTGT
>NW_010335705.1:397-13082 GCF_000700745.2 Antrostomus carolinensis
TTCAGGGGGGATTTTGGACTTTCCTGTCTACAGTCTGTTGTGGATTTGGATCTTAATTTTCCTTGGGGGTCTGATAAAGGAGCTGGAGAATGGACTTGAGGCAGGGACTGTACTTAGTGTTGTTGAAACGTACCCCTGAGGCGTGCTGGGGGCATGGTGTGTACCCCCAGCCAAGTGCAGGGCTCTGGAGCAGCTGGGGGTGTGAAATCTATCCCAACAGTATTTTCTCCAAACTAATAAACTGTTGCTTAAAATTTTTCCCATTTGTTAATTTCCGAAGCGCTGGGAGAGGGGTGAGGGGAGGGGAGGGGAGGTGAGGGGAGGGGAGGGAGGTGAGGTGAGGTGAGGGGGAGGTGAGGTGAGGTGAGGTGAGGGTCCTTGTCAGTTAAGTGTGAGGATGTTTGGTGTCAGACACAACTGTCGCCCAGGCGCTGCGGTGCTGCACCTGCCCGTGGGTTCCATCACGTGGGTTCCAACCTGCAGCTTCAGCTGGGACAGGTCTTGCTTTCTTGAGTCCTGTTTGCCAGTAAAGACTGGTCACTTCGGTTGGCATCTTTGGTGTTCCGAGAAAGTGCACAAAACAGCTGCTGCCCGCGTAACAACCGCCCCTTTTGTGGTTTAACTTTGAATTCCAATGTGCTTGTAATAGAACTGCTGCAAAAAACGTTGGTTTATTGGCTGTACAGCAATTCCAACAGCACGGTTTTGGGTGAGTCTGGCCTTATTTCTTGTTTGTTTTCTAGTGCCATAAGCATGGCAACATCTCTGGAGAGAGTGTCATTTAACTCGTGTTTTATATGGGTGTTCCTGTCACACCTTCTCTTTGCCAAGTTGAACTTCAGTGTTGACACTAACAATAGGGCGAGTCCTGCCTCGTGTCAGCAAAAAAAATCAGTCTGACATAATCTCCCTTTGGCAAATGCCCTTCCTGTGCTTAGGCCCTTCCTGTGCTTAGGCAACTCGTCCTGGCTGCGGGGAGTGTCTGGGCAGCCCTTTTCAGCCCCGCTCTGTGGGACTCGTGTGGCTCCTGCAGTGGAGGAGAATTTTCAGGTTCTGCACATTGGGTTCGTGAGGCCAGAGGTGTCTCAGAGGTGTTACCTTCTGATTTCCTTTACAACCCTCTCTTGTTTAAAGTGCAGGCAGGAGAGGAGCGTGTGCAGGTCTCAGGGCTCACAATGGAGAAGGTGCTTTTGCTTTGGGCAGTTCTGAGTGGGCAGTGAGTGGTTCTTTGTTTCTGTTCCAGTGCGAGGATCCGAAGGGCTGTACATGGTGAACGGGCCGCCCAGTTTCACAGAGAGCACAGCCTTCCAGAGGTACTGTTACCACCACTGGTTTCAATCTTTTTTTGCACAAAAGAAGTAATTTTCTAAAAAATAAAGGTAGACTCTGGAATTGAAAAATGTACAAGTATAAATGAATTTGTTCTTACTGTCAGTAGTTCAGAAAGTTGATGCTTTTGAAGGCTCTATGCTTGCCTGACTTCTCATTGCCCAGGTGATAATCACTGGACAACTGCAGAGTAGGTTGCACTGTTACAAAGTGCCACTTGGGAGCACAGCAGGAAAATTGGTGTGTTGCTTCTAATTTTTGTTAAAAATACCTTAACTTGTGCAGTGTGTTTGGATACTAATGTGCATTTCTTATTTCTTTAGGGACTCTGGAAAAAATTGCAAAGCTGTTGCTTTCAGCAAGGACGGTTCCCTCTTTGCCTGGTGCAATGGAGAAAAGTTGGTGCATTTTATGATATTAATCATTTAGATTGTGTTAAACAAACTGGATCAGTTATGCCCCATTTGCTCTTGTCTGTGTAAAGGCTGTTGCTGTCAATGCAGGTGTTTGTACACGTGCTTTAAATGCATTATTTGCAGTGGTGGTTTTGTTTCCCGAGTACCAGATGAAATATTGATTGTTTTTTTCTCATGTTTATAGTGAACCCATTCCTGTGGCATCTGGATATGCTTTATTTGGTTTTTTAAATTGTTGTTCATAGTTCCCAGAATGATAGTACCTGGATTTCAGGGATTAATCTCTTAGTAAAACTCACAGAAAATGAACGTCTATCCACCTGATGTACAAACATCACAGGGTTCCTTTTTCATAGACCAGGTGTATTACAGTTTGCCAGAGATCATCCTTTACAGAGGAATGCATCATGGGGTTGCTGCTGTAAAGAGGTGATAAGGCTTCTGAAATGTTGGTGTTCTTACTAACAGGTTAAAAAAAAATCCACAAAGGTATTTAGCAATACCATTTAACCCTTTATTTTAAAGTAGGTAACTTAGACATAGGATTCGTTACTTTCACTGTTGTTTGTGGTTCTCCAAGATATTCAGACTCATTAAAAACTTGATTTTTGTCAATTGGAGAGGTCCGTTTCCAGAAAATGTTAGTGAGGAAAAATGTTTTTCAGACAACCAGGTACCCGTACTTTAAATGAGAATATTCCAAATGGCAAGTGTTTCCTGTCCTGCTGTGCCCCTTTGTTTTGGGGGCTGTCTTCCTTCATTTCTGAGGAGGAGCAGTTAGTGAGATGGTGAGGAACAGGCTCCTGACACAGCTCCCGAGAACAACAGCGGCTTGGACGCATCTTGATGTGATCTTTTTTGTTTCTTTGGATTCTGTATGTGTCAGATCTCTAACACGCAGTGTTCAGAGGTGCTAGTGACCTCATGAGTTCAGCTGTCTGACCTTTGCTTTTTATTGTCCGTGTCTCCCTGCATCCCCCAGCCTCAAAAAGCCCAAATCTTAAATGTTGCATCCTGATGGATAGGAGACCTTTAAAAATACATGGGATAAAGGCATGTTTTAATTCAGTTAGAATCTTTCTGTTGGATGTTGCTCAGTTCAGTGCTATGGATGGACTCTCTACAGATAGAGTATATCTTGTCTCTCGTTCAGAGCTTAAATGTTGCAGATAAAAATATGTGGTACATTTGGACCAATGCTTCACTTGGTTTCTGTTGTGCTTGAGTATCTGGTTTTAAAATGTGTTCTTGCAAAAATTTAGTGAAAGCAGGAAGGGAAAAAAGCTCTTCCAATTTTGTTACATTGGCCAAATTTGGGACAGGTCTAGAAGAGTTGAATATGTGAAAAGTTACCTTGGCTATTAATTAACTATTCAGGCATGTTTTATTGAAACAGCATCTTTTGGTTCCAGGGTAAATATTGTTAATGTCACCAGCGCCGAGTTACTGCGTTCCTTTGATCTTCCAAAGGCAGTTTGCCTTGAATTCTCACCAAAGAATAACATTCTGGCCACGTGGCAGGCCTATGCAAGTGAGTGTTTCACCAGCTGTAAAAGTACACGGGGTGACTACGTGTTTGAATTCAGCTTGCAGGCTTTCCACTACCTGATTTGTCATGGTAGCACATTTATTGGCTAAATGAGCAATATAGAAAGTGTAGAGAAAATCGTGTGGGTGATCAAGTGGAGGGGGGAGGGAAGGGATGCCATCTTCTGAAAGCATCCAGTATCGACCGTCCTCAGAGACACTGCATCAGGGGACACGTACCAACAGTTAGTCTATTAAATAAATCACGTTTCTAAAAATCACTGACTGACCTTAGTGCAAAGAGCGTGTTCGAATAATGTGCTGCTCAAGCAGTTTGCATTCGTGTATAGACAAGGAAAACTGCAAGCTCTCAGAGTAGTCATGTCCTCCCCTGGGCACAGCTGACTTGAGAGGGCTTTATTCTCACCTCTGCCTCTCTCCCGAGTTTGTTCCCCATTTAGATGGGGATGGCTGGCAGATAGAGCTGTGACTGCAGCGTGATGGAGAAAATGCATCACAGTCTTCTGAGAACAAAATGTGGGAGTGGAGAACATGCCTTCATTGTTTGTCAAGAGCTTGCTTGTGACTTTGATTAAAAAACATGCATTAAAGAAGCTGTGCTAGTGTTGGTGGCCCTAGTCTTGTAATGGGGAGTGGAAACCCTGCACCTCCAAATGTTAGTTCTTTCTGCACACTGAGAGACTGTAGAATGACCTGTGTTAATAGGTAGAGCAATTAGCAGCCTGGGGTTCAGTCCCTCGGGGGATAGGGTGCTTCTTGTAAGAAGTTTATGCGTGTTTGGTTGCTTGTAGAATCATGAGATGAAATGTCACCGTGGTGAAGTGGATTTAATCCCCAGAGACCGCTACTGTAATCCGTGTTTTTGTTGCAGCCGCTAAAGACGGCACAGCGGGGGTGCCCAACCTGCAGCTTCATGATGTGAAAACTGGAAAATGTTTAAAGTCTTTCATCCAGAAGAAGATGCAGAACTGGTAAATAACACTTCCAGATGCTAACTGTTCTCAAAGAAATGTGGTTTCCAAAAATCTGATCCAGGTAAAGAGAGATTTCAGTGTAGAGTTCAAAATCCTGCCTGCTGCTAGCTGGAAGCAGGTATCTGTGCTTGTAAGTATTCTTTGTGTGTAGTTATGATTCTTAATCTCTCAGTATAAATTCACTATCATTTTGCACCACAGGAGAAGCTGGGGAGACAATAAGAAAGTCTAGTTGTGTATTTTTCACTATGCAGATGTCATTTGTCCGTTTGAAACGTGTATCATGTTTGAACTTGCTGGGCCTTAAAAATGGAGGAAAAAAAGTCCTAGACTGCTAAAGATGAGGATCACTGAGTGTTTCTGATTTTTTTTAATTTCAATGTAGGTGTCCGTGCTGGGCAGATGATGAAAGCATTTGTGCCAGGAATGTAAACAATGAAGTGCACTTCTTTGAAAACAACAACTTTAGTACGCAAGTATTTCCGTTCACTGTGTTCTGTATAGGCATCTTCTTGGGGGTGGTTTTTTTTGTTTGTTTTCAATTTTATTCCTCGTTTCTTCTTTTGCTTGCTTTTTATTTGAAACATTGCTTACATTCTGTTTTAATTTGGGATTCAGAATAATTATGTTTTAATGAAGTATGTTTTCACTTGTTTATCTTTTTAGTGACTTACCTAGTATGAAAAGCATCTAATTTACAGTTAAAGAGGCCTGAGTCTGTATTGTTTCTCATTTAATGAGATGCAGGAAATTGTCGGTATTAAAAAATGAAAATTGAGGGCAAAAAAGAAGTTGTGAAGCTAGAGCAATTTTTCCAAGGAAATTTACTACTAGTGGTAGAATATTTGAAGTCAACAGAGGTTTAAAAGGGAAAGAAGGAATAAAAAAGCAGGAAGATAAAAATGAATTAGAACAAAAATTTAAAGGAAGACAAGAAAACTCCTGGGAGGAGGACAGTGGTCTGTGACTTTGTTTGCTGTTGTGGTGGTGTTTTTTTTGGTTATTTATTTGTTTAAATGTAAAGCTGATACAAGAATTTATTCTGAGAGCTAAAAATCCAGCCTGAGAGATGCTTTTTCCTGAGAATTAGCCCTGCTAATGTTAACAAAGTTATACCAGGGAAGCGTGGAATGTCTTTTCCAGCACGAGGTCTCCGTTGCTGGAGTAACGTGATGGGTTGATGTTGTTGGATTACTTTTTAAAGATGTGTTTCCCATAAGTTGTTTGTGCAAAGGGGCAATGTTCAGCCCAGCACAGGCCTGGATGAATTGTCCCGTCAAGCTGCGAGGGAGAACCCCTGGCTCTGTGTAATGGTGCCTGTTATCTGGCTGTGGCTGATGCTGCTTCCTCTGAAGTCAGCACAGATAAGATGAAGAACACGGTGGCTTGTTTGAAACACGAGCTGTGTTCACATGGGGTTCAGAAGCTTCTTGCTGTTTGAACTTCCAAATGCTAAATACTGAATTTCAGACCTCAGCTTGGTTCAGGTTGGCTTTGTAAATAAAAACGTGTCATGAAATGGGAAGGTAATGGTTGTTTGCCTAGTAAAAGCAATCCTTTATCATTGTATATACTGTTCTTTATTATCCATGATACAGACCCATAAAAAGGTATAGTTAAGTATTCCAGGCTAACATGGTTTGTCATCATCACATCTGTGACCTTTTTTTTTTTTGCAGATACTATTGCAAATAAACTGCATTTGCAAAAGGTTAATGATTTTGTGTTATCTCCAGGAGCGCAGCCAACCAAGGTACTTCTGATGTTGTTTCCAATTCTTTTTTTCTTGGTTTTCTTCAAAAAAATAGTGTAATTTTAGTACAACTTACTAGTAGTGAATAGACCCTGTGCTACCAAGAACATAATCTGCAGTAAAATCTCGTGGCTCTGTCTTAGGTGGCCGTGTACGTGCCGGGCAGTAAAGGCGCGCCCTCCTTCGTTAGACTCTATCAGTATCCCAACTTCGGTGGCCCTCAGTCTGCACTAGCCAATAAAAGTTTCTTTAAAGCTGACAAGGTGACAATGCTATGGAACAAAAAAGGTACAACAGCTGTGTGTTTAAACTTTTACATTCCACCCATTTTGGATTTAATTACTTTGTTTACTGTGTGAGTTCTGCATTTAATTTGCATGTGCAGATAAGTCCTGAAGATAGCTATTAATGGCAGTGCCCTGAAGTGCTCGTAACTTTCCTGTGTTGACTTCCATGGTTTTGTAGATTGTAATTTAGAGTATTTTATATGTTGGTAAATTTTGCAGTTGAATAGCAAATTCAAATTTAATTCTGTGATGATAATGTATTTAGACTGTAAACATAAGATTATACTACAGCATAAACTGGTCTTAATCTTGTAAAATTGTCCATACACAGACATATCACAAGTGAGATGACTTGCACAGTCCTCTATGTGCTTTGCTCTTTGTTAGAAATGAGCTGTTTCAGAATAGTTTTGTAAAAAAAAAAAAAAAAAAAGTTTTATTTCAATCTGCATTGTTTGGAATACAGGGAAGGTGTTATGTACATGTGGGCACACAGTTTTGGATAAAATAGATGTACGTACCAAAGCTGTTGGCGAAACATTTTATTCAAGGACTGTTCAAGATGGTTGGTTTCTGCCTTAGATGAGTGGCTGCAAAAGTGTGTTCACTTTCTCATAATTCAATGGTGAATGAACAGACTTAGCTTACACTTTTCATCTGAGAAAGGAACGGATTCGTTCTGTTTGGTTTATAATTCAGGAACACTAAAATTCAGAGGGGAGTGATAGCAGCACTGCTACACAAGCTACAAACTAGAATTCATAATCAAACTAATTTATTTTTGTTCGTGGCAGTTTGTGAAATAGTTTGGAGAATTTGCGGTTCAGTAATTTACAGTAATTGCAGTAATTACTGCAGGAATTGCAGTAACTGTGTCTCTTCTATTAGCTACTGCTGTGCTAGTCATAGCTAGTACAGAAGTGGATAAAACAGGTGCTTCATACTACGGAGAGCAAACCCTGCACTACATTGCAACCAACGGGGAAAGCGCCGTCGTACAACTGCGTAAGTGTCCTCGGGCGTTTTTTCATTGTGTTACAGCTCTTGATACTGGGAATTGCTCTTTCATCAGCTTTTGTTTAACATATGAGAGGGGTTTTTGTTAATGTAGTTTAAGTATTCTTAAAAAAAAAAATAATGAAGTACTTAAGAAAAACTGTCTCACCAGAATTTTTTTTTAATCTGGAGTAAGGGACGTGCTGCAGCCTCTGCCCCTGTGAAGCTGCCCTCATCTCTCGGGCTCCGCGCTCTCCTGAAACGTGCAAGAACGTAGTTGTCTGTCAGAGCCCTGTCTCTGCAGTCATGTTGCTTAACGTCACCTGAGAAGTTTTGAAGGGGAAAAGGCACAGACAGTGTGATTGCACAGCCTAATTTCTGAAGAAAATGAGGCTTTAGAATGGCAACAGGAATGAACAATTTAATCGGTTTGATATTTGGGTCAACGTCTGGATTTAAGAATTGACAGTAATGCGCTGAAACGTTACAATGACCTGTGGTTTTTATTTACCCCTCTGCATTCTGCATGAGTTTCCATCACTAATTCATCATTGTTCAGTATCTCCTGATGTTCTGATCCCAGAAGAGTTTCTAACAATACCAAATCTTAATCATTATGTGTAAAACCATTTTTTGTGTGCTCTCTCACTTTAAAAATCTGTCTTGTAAAACACCTGTGTGAGCATGGCCTGAAGGTAACTTAGATCGGTATTTCTCAGCTCGGCAAAGATGAGCTATGCAATATTTCTTAGATTTAAAAAAAGAGGAACTAGTGTCCAGCTGGTATAAAACTCCTGTTTTTGCAGGTTTCCAGTGGGGCAGTTTGAGAAGGTCCTGAGAGATCATACTTGTATAACAGGAAAAAATAAAGGAATTTTTTTACATGAAAAAAATATGCTTACTGTTAAAGTGCTGATGCTGACCCTACAGAGGTAATTGGGAATGGCTGCAGTTATTGTTGCAAACCTTAACTAAAGTAATCAGAAGAGAAAATGCTGTTTCTACCTCTATTAGCAGAATTCATTTTCACTGTCAATAATGAGATCACAGCATTTTAGCAAAGCATGGAGTTAAGAATCGCTGCTGATTTTATTTTTGCTTGCACTGAAAAGATAGAGTCAACTAACAACAGCTGCATATTTTCCTCTTCCTTTAGCAAAAAATGGTCCCATTTATGATGTAGTTTGGAACCCCAATTCTGACGAGTTCTGTGCTGTGTATGGTTTTATGCCTGCCAAAGCAACAGTTTTCAATCTGAAATGTGACCCTGTGTTTGATTTTGGAACCGGTCCTCGCAATGCTGCCTACTACAGCCCCCACGGACACATCCTGGTGCTGGCAGGATTTGGAAATCTCAGGGGACAGATGGAAGTGTGGGACGTTAAAAACTACAAAGTCATTTCCAAACCAGTAGCCTCGGATTCCACATACTTTGCTTGGTGTCCTGACGGGGAGCATATTGTGACAGCAACGTGTGCTCCCAGGCTGCGAGTCAGTAACGGTTACAAGATCTGGCACTACACTGGCTCCCTGTTGCACCACTACGAAGTTCCATCTAACGAAGAAATGTGGCAGGTTTTCTGGCAGCCCTTCTTGGATGGAGTGTTCCCTGCAAAAGCAGTAAAATACCAGGCAGTTCCAAGTGAACTGCCCAGTGCTGAGCCAAAGCCTGCTCAAGCCTACAGACCTCCAGCCCTCAGAAACAAACCTGTAACAAGTTCCAAGCTCGTAAGTAGACAGGTTCATATATGAACAAAATTGTTCCCTTTCATGGCTTTGCCCGTCTTTGAAGCCTGGCCTCAAATATGGCAATCAGGCAGACGGTAATGGTGTGGGTTTTTTGAGAGGTTTTCTTAATCCTCTTTGACACTTTGCTGACAAGAACACATGCTAGAAAACTGGCATTTCTTTGGTCCAAATACTTTCCTTTTACAAAGTCATTTGCAAACTTTTTTGTTTGTTTTTTTTTTTTTTTTTTTTTAAGGTAAGCTTACTTGCTAGAAAAAGATTTGATTGTGAGCAAGTCAGCTGCAGTTTAACCAGGTTCAGTATAGCGACCTACTTGTCTAATTAGTTTATTTTCTGCAAGTTTTCAAAGTAGGCTGAGTAGCAGCTAATTACATTTAACAATTGCACCCTTGATGTTTAAGTCCTAGGGAGCTTCGATTTTGAGCCTGGTGCTGTTGAAGGAAAGGCTGCTGCTCAGCTTGTGAGGAATCTATTAATCATGCCAATGTCTAATTTCACAAATGATCCACAAGCAGAGGTAGTAGATAAAAGATGCTTTAAGTGAAATAATTCTGTTTACTTATATGGGCAAGAATCTTGTTATATGCATTTAAACAATCCAACTCCTCAATTAAGGGTTACCTTAAAAAACCCAAAAGACTCAACCACTCCCCACCCACCCCATCTCCCCTCCCAGCAACCCATTATTTTTCCTTTCTTGTCACTAGGAGTTTGAGTTAAGAAGTTGTCAGCAAAAGCAAAATGCCAAGCTTCAGTTATTTAGTCATTTTGTGCTGATTTATTCCTCTTTGATTTTATTTCCCCCCTGAGATAGAAAACATGCCGATTTTGTTATTTTATCAGAAATCCATGAAATCTCTAGAACAAGCAGGATAGCCCCATCCAAACTTGAGAATGAATGAGTTTGAAACCCTTTTCATGCTGTCTCCTGCTACTCAAAGGAGAAAGGACACTTTTTTTTCCTCTTTCTTTCTTTGTTTTTTCTTCTTCTTCCTTTACGGTTCATCTTTGCATATGGTGTCCTAAGCAGGTTTAGGGGTTCCCTGTTAGGTTTTATTGTACCGACTCTCTTGCCAACATGGAATATGGATTTTGTAACTGTTACTTTTGCATATCCTGCAGCACGAGAATGAGCCACCTCAGAATATGAAACCACAGTCGGGAGGCAGTGACAAGCCACTCTCTAAAACCGCTCTCAAAAACCAAAGGAAACATGAAGCAAAGAAAGCTGCTAAACAGGTACAAAAGTGGTTCTTTCAAGGATAATTTGCGTGGTGTTTTTCAGCGTGAGGTGAGAGGTGAGAACAGACACACCAGTCTGTCCCCCCAGCAGGTCAGGGCTGAGGCTGTCACCAGGGCAGACCAGAGACAGCCTGTTCTGGGTCACCTCTGTGCTTGCTGTTCTTTGGCTAGGTAGATAAAATTCAGCTTTTGGTATTAGCCTTCCAATTCCTACAAACTTCTGAAGCAATATTTTCTTTAAGTAAGATTTTTTTTTTTTTTAATTTCTTGCACTGGTTTTGAGCCCTTTCTTTTACTTCAGAGACAATGACCCACCAGTCTACTACTTTGTGTATGTGTCTGGCATGTCACCCTTACTGATGTTTCCCTGTGCTGTGTATGGTTGGTGTCTTGAGGAAGTAGAAATTAAATAAGAAACAGCATGTGAGTTGTTAGATAATCTTTTTTTTCCTAGAAAGCACATATCTAGGTAATGCAGTACATCAAAACAAGTCACAAATTTTGGAGTACACTTGCAAATTAGTGAAAGAAGAAATATTAAATGGATCCCTTAAAATTATTAAAGACTTTCTCAGTCCCTTTGTAGTCAAAGGTATTTTCTAGATAATGTGTTTATTTGTCTGCAGGAGGCCAGAGCTGAGGCAAACCAGGACTCTACGCAGTCCTCAGCACCACAGAATGCACCCCGGAGTGCTGCGCCTGCTGTCACATCAGGAGATCCTGAAGTCGACAAGAAGATAAAGAATTTAAAAAAGGTGAGGGGATTTTTTTTTTCCTTAGCAAACAGCAGATTCTCTAAGAGATGGACTGTAAGATCTAGTCTGATTGGAAGGTGCCTTGAGCTCAGGAGCATTTACATTGATGGAGATTTCCTGAATTTGTAAACCAGCCTCCTTTGCTTTTCCACGTTGCAAGACAGTGGAGCTCATCCCTTGCCAGGGCTCCTAAAGATCCTCCCCGAGGTGGCAGCGTGGAAGCCACAGACGGGTGCAGGGGAGTATTCAGTCTCCTGCTGGGAATGCTGTTGCACGTGCACCCAGCCCTCACGGCTGAGGGCTATAGGGGTGCAGCTTCGAGGTGTTCCTGCTCAGAAGCAGCTCTGTGGGGCTGCCTGTTTGGTGGTCTGGGATCTGAGGAGGGAGCTGTGCCATGTCGTTCGGGTTTCTTCCCCAACTTCTAAATGGTCTGGGTGCGAAGTTTACTGCCAATCTGGGAAATTCTTGGATTGAATAATTTCAGAATGGAAGTTGTTTGGTTCAGGCTAGAGAATATTTCCCGTTTCTGCATAATCCATCAGGTTTTTTTCTCTTGCCTGTCTCCTGCTTTTCATGGTCTCTGTTTGGATTAATATTCCAGGCTTTCTGAGGAAAATGTGTGGCCAAGCAGGATAGTGATAGTGGAGTAGTAATTTCTGAATTTGGATCTAGCCCTTCAGTGAGATAATGCAGGATGTTTTAAGAAACACGTCTGGTTTTATTGGTGGGAAATTCTGGGCTGAGCATCTGGAGATGCTTAAATGAAATGTGTCTTCTGTATCGAGACCTGCCTCCTGGGAAATCAGGGCATTGCAAGTGCAGGAACTTCTGAAATGGTTTGATTCACCAATATTTTTGTGTTAGTGTAGTCTTTTTGTTTGTTTTTGTACAGAAACTAAAGGCAATTGAGCAGCTGAAGGAACAAGCAGCTGCTGGCAAACAGCTGGAGAAAAACCAGGTACTGTTAAGATGTGTACAGTTTATTCAAGTTTCATTTTCTAATAGCGACGTCTGTGACATCCTGTGCTTTTTTTCTTCTAGTTGGAGAAGATTCAGAAAGAAACTGCTCTCCTCCAGGAACTGGAAGACCTAGAACTGGGTCTTTAAAACTCCATGGAAGTTGAGCGTGGCGTTAACACAAAGTTTATGCAAAATCTAGTTTATATTCACTTGAACCCAATAACATGTTTCGGCAAATGACTGAGGATGCCAGAGTCACAGACTTGCCTTTTAAAGGCTTTCCTAAAGATTTGTTCACACGCGAGCGAGTACCACAGCGGCCGTGCTGCTGTTTGCTCCAGGAGCGGGCGTGCAGCCCCAGAACCCGCTCAGCCCGCGGGCGCGTCTGTGGGTGTTTGGGGTGAGGAGGGCAGGGGCCGTTCCCCACGGGGCAGCTTTGGCTGTATGTAAGGATGTTTATGGGATAACGGGATGGAGAGAACAATAAAGAGCATTTAACAGTGAAAAGCTGTTCTGGTTCAAGGGCGGTTTTTAACGTCAGGAGTCTGTGCCATCGCGACCAGCAGTGACCGGCAGTGCGGAGGACGGAGCTCGGTTACCGGGGCCCCCGGCAGGTTCTTAGGCTGCGATGTTTCCCGCCCTTCCCCCGGGCTCGGAGCGCGGCGCACGCGGGGGC
>NW_010335706.1:0-17257 GCF_000700745.2 Antrostomus carolinensis
GGGGCTCGGGTGTGCCGGGACTCCCCTCGTACCTAGAATTTCCCCTCGAAGCATTGACTCCCACACGCAGTCTGTATATCTCCTCTTTTCATCAAGGAAGATTCGAGCCCTCAAGATAACAGAGGAAAAATCTTGAAAACTTTTAAAATCTCCAAAACTCATGCACCAGTTAAAATAAAGGGTTCTCTGATTTGTTTACCGCTTTTTTCTTTTCTCCAAAATGTGCTTTATACAATATCTAATGACTTGTGGAATCATTGCAGCACTACTGCAATGTTACCAGCGTATTTTCCTATGTGCTTTTTCCTTCCATAACTTCTTATGCTTCCTTGAGCACCTCTAAATAACTTGGATGTAGCCTGCTAGCATAGATTCGGTGTATGGAGGTTGCTCTGCACCTGCCTTTGAGTCAGTATGGAATGTAAATCCTCTCTTTTCAGAACCCTCACATGAACCCACTGTGTTCCTATACCATGAATCACAGTTCACTTTGACAGATGGATGTTCAGCTCAGGACAGCACATCACTGTGAGTGTACAGAACGTGTACGCTTGAATAGTTGTGAGCATGGTGAGCCACAATGCAAGTTTTATGTGTGCTCCAAACACTGGACAGTTCAAGTTCCATCTCTGAAACCCCAGCCCCTGTTGCATGACAAGACTTCTGTGCTAGGACTACCTGAGTGAACAGTGCCAGCAACTTTGGCATTTGCTCAGTACATTTCAAATTAAAAGTATATATGAATGATGTTACTGCAGCCATTGCTCTGCAGCCATCCACTCAAGGGGTACTAAATACTCCTAAAGCCTAGTTCTTACTTCTACCCCACACTATTGTGGCAGACATCTCCAGTCCTCTCCAGACTGCTCCTTGGTCCCACTTGACTTTCTATGCTGAGGGAATTGTACTTGAAGGAAGTGGTAAGGGTGAAAAATCCAGCAATGCATTCATTTTTCTTATTTTCCTCAGTACCACCATTTTGAGTTTTAAAATCAGAATAACAGTGCAGTCACTCTATACCAAGCGAAGAAGAAATATTTCTGCCTCTGCCCCCTCCTCCCTAAAGTAAGCAGGCCCAAATGTTTTCCAGTGCCAAAATGAAGCAAATAATTGTACTTGCTGACTATTTTTCTACTTGGTCTCTGGAGGTGTTTTGGCCTTTGGCCCTCACCCACTCACCAAGCATTAGATTTTTTCTCGCTAACTGCAGCCATGATTTTTGGAACCTGAATCTATCCGTATCTGCCCAAGCTTCTAATCATGCAATTTTCCACAGGAGTTAATTTTCTGTTTTGTCAATAGTGACAGTTGCTCTCAATTTCCTGTCTTCTGTGAGCTTCTGTCAGTTATTTGTATCACAGTCACGACTTTGAGATTGTGCGGGATTGCCTTGTTTTACTGGATACTACAAATACGATGTTCACTCCATGTAGTGAGGGAGATATTAGAAAACACAGAGGCTGGAGGACAGCGCGTGTGAGTTGTCTGAGAGCTGGGTAGGTTACACGTCTCCAGAAGGCTCCCATAAAGCAAGCCCTGACAGCCGCTCCTCCCACGGCAGAAGCAGCTCGTCCATCTTTGCTGGCTCTGCAGAGGAAGAGGCAGCTTCTTTGTCAGCCACATTCTTGTCTTTTAATTCCTGCTTTACAGGCTGGCCAGGTCTGTGTGTGTACAAGGGAGAGGAGAGTGAGTGCACTCTGAACAGGTGTGAAGGCAGAAGGAAGAGACAAGGCCATGGCTTCCTCTGTACGCAGGTTGCCTTCTGAGGAACTTTCATTTCCTAAACATGAAATACTGCTACGTTAAGCTGTGCCTGAGGCTGTGTTGAGGCTACCCAACAGAAAATGCCACCTTAGTACGGAAAATGTATCATTTCCTGGGTAGAAACATAATCATATTATCATAAACCCAGCACTGATTTAAAAGAGGCCTTGGAAAACAGGACAGACTGTCAGCAGACCCGAGTTCAGGCTGTTCTCAGTATAATTGCTGTAAATGTGGGGTAGCTCTAACTAAAGATTTACCAAATATCAGTGAGGTTTTAGGATTAACCACCTTGATTCTGTCACTAGATCTGTTACAGACTTAATTTTGAACTTGGAGATGCCCATTAGAGATTTCATCATGTCCACTTGAAATTAATAGCTGTAAAATAAGTCTGAGAATGCCATGAAGGTGCTTCCTGTGCCACTTTCTTTTGAAAATGTTGTAAGGGATAATTAAAATCTTTATAAAAGAAAAAAAATTTAGACATTATATACATTAATAAAAATATTAATAAAATATTTATTAATAATAATCATTTTGTTAATTAGCTATTGTGCTGGTTTTATTTGCAGGTTCTTGTGAATTTCTGAAATGACATCTATGAATATGTAATTATAGGAAAGCTGCCACTGTTTATAATGACAAAAGATGAAGTACAGGGAGCAGGAAAGGCTTAATGAAACTTTCTGTAAATAGTGAGTCAATCATTAGCTAGTCTTAATATATCAGTTTCCATGAGATTGCTTTGCGAGAGACTGTATATCTTTGTTACTGAATTACAAGACACTTGTGCATATGCCTGTGAGGTCGTATCACTCATTTCTGCCTTTAACACTCTTTGCTGCTGAATGCCTATTTGGGAGCCTTATGTGGCACCCAAGTTGATTCAGATGACCTGCTCCAGCCTGAGTTTATTATGTCCTGGTACAGCTCAGATATTCAAACTGGAGAAATTTTTTTGATGTTGTGAGAACATGAAGGCTCTTGCTTTGGAGAAGACTGTTAAAGTGTAGCTACTCATTTTGAACCTCAAGTTTGATTGTAAAAAATCCAAAGTATTTCATACCTATGGTTAGGCATGAAGTCCACTGAGGAATCCCACTATTGACTGAAGACTTTTAAAATCTCTCATATAATAATAATTACGTGGCAAGAATAAGTTTTTATTCTTTCAGAGAAGACAGATTCTAATATGGTTTGAGTTCAGAGCTGGGGCTTTGCTTCTTTCTCTCCCCCATTCTTTCTGTGTGGAATTGGGATGCGCACTAGATACCTCTGTACCACCTTTCCACATTTGCGAACTGAGACTAAGATTGTTTCCCTGTTTTAATGATAAATATATGACTGATATTACCTCAGATAATAATAGCACTTGATTATTGTTTGAAGACATTGATAACATTTTTCAAATATTCCTTTCATACTGCTGTGCATGCAGAGTGGGAAATACATTCTAATATCCTGTTAAATGAAGGTAATTCTGAAAAAAAACCCAAACAAAAAACAACTCTCCGTTATCTGAAGTTATAGTTAAGTGTATCTTGGCCTCCTGTAGTCTACCAGTACAGGGTGGCAGTGTTTTCTTCATCCAGGAACAACATATGGATATTATTCTAAGCTCATGTTGATATTAGATTTTCAATGCGATTGGGACTGCAAACATAGTAGCAATTGGCATCAGAAGTCTCTGAAGTAAATTTAATAAAATACAATATCCTGCTCAGTTATGTCAACAAGGGCTTCTCCGTGTATGTACATTCAGAATAAGGCCATCATCAGAAAAATAAATACAGGTTTAACTTTAAAATAATTCCTAATTAAGTAAACAAAGGTCCAGATATAATGAGGGAAGCCTGAGATGGACTATTAATATATTGTGCTATATTTTGCTTTGTATTTCTCTCACAATCCATGTAATTATGCTGCTTGGTATCTCAACAACTCTGTGATACTTTATTCTTGTGCATAATACAGCATCATTCAAACACAGCCTAATATTGACATGTATAATCAGTAGCTGCAGAGAGACTAGTGCTGCTCCCATTCAAGTCAAAGGCAAATTTCATTATGTGGATGGGAGCAAGAACACATTGTTCCAAATGCATTAATTTGGGTTTATGTCCTGAATAAACATCAGTTGCAAATTTCTCCTGGTTGACTCCAAAGACACTCCAAAGATAATGGCAGATGTGGATGTAAGAGCCAACGAACACCAAGCTCTGTGCTTTTCTGATGCATGTAAGAAATCACACTCAAGGAAGGCTGCTTAATTGACTATTGTGCTGTCTCTTTTGGCTCCAAAGAAAACACATCTTTAAAATGACTGTGCGTTCCTAATAATGAATTCCTCTAATTACATTCAAAAAGTATTTATGTATTAGAGCAATTATATAAATGAGTTGTCAATTTGGCTAAAATTGTGTTTATTCTACACGCTAAGTCAATAGAAGACAATGTGTTACTTACAGGACTTCTAAATAGCCACAGTTGTAGATGTGTACAAACTTGCACCTACACCTCTAGGGCTGCTCTGCCTGATTCCTGTGAGCTTCAAAACAAGGTAAGCACTAACAGAGTGCTTTAAAAATATGCAAATGTTTGCAGTTACAGGAATACAATATGTGAGTTCTGATTCAGCTTTAACTCTTTATGAACACCTAGAGGAAACAGTTACCAATGCTAAAACTTGTAAAAGCAGAACACAAATCTTTAGTAAATTATCAGCCTGGCTTAGTATGGGATGCATGTATTCACATGCCTTCATTTGCCATCTGCTACTCATCTACAGAATTTTGTACTTCAATCTGGCACTGTTAATTTCCCATAAAGCAGCTACACTCAACCTTATTTTCATACTGAAAATAACTACATCCTTCTCAATTGCTCTGGTTTGCGATCATTATTCAATATATTGTGAGGATGCAACTCAGGCTGTTTGAGAAAAGTGGTACAAATTCAGTTGTTCTATTGTACATGAACCTCTCCAACCTATCTGCAGGCTTTTTCCCACCAGCATGACTCCAGTGCACAGTGGGCTATTCCACAAAGGTGAAAAGTGGAATTTCTACTTTAATAACAATTTCCTCCTCACTGATGTTATAATGTCACCTTCCTGGTTTTGACTTAATATCCTGTCTTTGGACTCTGCTGAACAGAATTTTGGTTCCTCAAAGTAAGTGTGTCAGCAAGGCTCCAAATAATGGTTGCAATGTGACTGTAACATAACAAATTGTACTGCAGATGTTGAGCAGTGTGGACAATAATGGACCTGATGGAGATATCCCCTTTACTGAGGCTTCACGGGGACTTGATAAACCCAGCGGAACAGTAGTTGCATGGTTTGGCACACTGTTCATTTATTGAGTATGTTTGGACCCACAACATAATTTGCTTGCTAACTATCTGGGTCAAACTTTCTGCTATTATTACTATGGCAGGATAGTAAGACAATAATGTGATGTGTTTCAAATAATTCCAAACAGCCATTTGGATAAAAACTGATCCATGTGGTCTGCATTCAGTTCAAGAGCTGCCATCCATAAAGGGGAACAATTTTTAAGAGTTTCATCTTAATTCAGGATGTTTGGTACACATTGGATCTTTTGGGCTATTTAGACCATGCATCTACTGAAATCTAATCATATTTCTATTAATGAACCTACAGAGTCTATATGAAACTGCTGTGAAAGAGTAGTTTATTACTTCTCATTTTCTCTTGTACTTGCCTGAGTTCTTATGAACTGAGTTGCATAAGCTGTACCCACAGATTAAGCAACTTTCTGATCTATGCATTGCCCTCCTAAAACAAATAAAGACATAAACCTTTGTATGTAGAGTTGTGTAGACATATGATACATGTCTACTAATTTTTTAGAAATAAATATCAGGTGGCACCTCAGTTTGCCTGTTTTATATTATTGTCCCTGACTGTACACAGTTAAATCGATGAAAAAAAGCAATGGCAGAGAGAAGGCACTTTTAAGAAACAATTAATTGAAGGCCCTGAACCTGAGGATTTAAGCCCTTTAGTGGCCCTTTTATAAACTGGAACTTAACAAAGGGAATCCTAAATCACTGTAAAATCAGAAGCCCTGGAAAGGAATGGGATTATCAGCAGTTGCAAGAAATATGTGAGACAGATCCTGACTGCAGCAAGTATATGGCCACACAAAAAGGTGAAGGGAACTGTGTGGGGAAAAGCTTTCAAGGGAAGGCTGCTGCATCATTAAGGAATATAAGTCTGGAAGCAACTTTCCAGATAGGTCATTGAGTTACAGGTGCTACCTTCACCATCACAAACTTACTATGTGCCAGTTTAAAAGGAATTCATTTTTTTCTGGACTTGTTATAAAATTTATACCAGTTTGAAAACTACCAATACATATTTGTGCTTGTGCCAGTGCTGCTCTGTGGCCTTTCCTTGGTGTTTTCTTTTCCCCCGGTGTATTTCTAGACAGTCAAACATCTCTGTGGCAGCATTCAGGTTAAATACGCTGAGCTCTTTATGTCTCCTGCATTAAGACAGGCTCACCCTTCCCTGTATGATTCTGAGGAGAAGGCTGAGCAAAAACTGTAACAGCTCCTCCTGGGGAGTTGCTTATTTTATGAAAAATACTGTGTGACAGTTCTCTGTGGCCACAGGGGAGTTATTAAGTAGTCCTTTTCTTGTACTATAGTCTATTGTTTAAGCCAGAATTAATTATTCCCCATTTCCCTGAGCTTTTACTCAGCCTGTAGCAAAACATATGGACTGTCCTTTTTGCTGCTTGCTTACTGTTATCTCCTGTGTCTAATGGTATTGTAACAAGCAGGCTGCATTTTCTTATTGATGGGGACTCTCCGACATGAATGGCATAGCAGCGGGCTTTCAAAAGTAATGGTCATGCCCATTGCTTTCTTTATGTGAACATTTAAATGACAGGACAGTGACCTGTGGCAAAACCTTTTACATCCCCAGAGCACATTTGGGGGCTTCTCTCTCAAAGTGAGCATAATTAAGCTTGGCAGAGGTAAGAGACCTACAAGCAAAGGCAAGAGGCATTTCAATATCATTTTTCAATGCATGCAAAGTTATTGTTTCTGTCATGCTAAGAGGAACCAATGCAAGATATCTTTACTGGCAAAGGCAGCACATTTGTTCTAAACACCAGCCTGTTTTACAGCAAAATACCTTGGTAAACTAATGTTTCTTAACATCACTTCTTATCGTCTTCAATCTCCATTTTATGTAGGATTAGATTAAGTATACCTTAAGGAAATTCTTATCACCAGCTAATGAGGCAAATATGTCCTTAATTGCAGATAACAGATAGTGATTTTTATGCCATGCTACTGGTGTTCTTGAAATCATCACAGACATCGGTGTGAGCCCATCTTCTTTATACATCCAGTGGTCTGCCTCTCTTTTGCAGTAGTGCAAAATAGTGGATGAGATTTTAAGCAGCCTCTTCTTCAAGTATGACTTCGGTTTCATTTGTTCCAATCTGTTCCAGTTTCCTCCTGGAAGACATCAGCCAACTGCTTTGTCCAGCAGTTTCAACAATTTTCACTTTGGGATAAAGTCCAATATTTCCTTCAAAACCTTGGACGAATTGTAAGCATGACCATTGAAATGAATTATCTCTGCCAATCTTTATTCCTCCATTTCATAACATAGAGACTTAGCAAATATTGTGTCAGTTTTAGCTAATTCTCCTTCCAGAAAACTCTGTAGAAGGCTTTTCTCAGTAGGGGTTTTAGAAGCACCAGGTTTTCTGTAACTTTTCTCCTTTTCCTGGTTTTCACAACTTTTCCTGTTTTGAAATATAGAAGCAGCAACACTTGAATGAAGCTTCATTTCAAAGTTTTTTTTGTTATGTGTTGTAAAATTCAAGTTCTTCACTGTCTCCTGAACTTTAATGGGTGCTCTTGAAGAGTGTCCATTTACTCCTTCTGCCTGATCTGTATCTTGTTTTTCTGTGTGATGCTGTTGCACCGACCCAGCAGCTTTAGTAAGTCTCTCTTCCCTGACTCAGCAATTATTAATGTATTTTCGAGGCCCAAATGAATGTCTGGTGTTGTCGCAGTTTGTGTATCCTACACAAACACATACTCTGAAACAATGGCTAGCAACATTGCAAGGTCTCTGTACTGGACTGGTTGGGTTTTTTTCCAATTTAGACAAAAAAACGTTACCAGGAGCTCAGTGGAGTGGTGATGTTTTACCTTTATACAAAGAGAGGCTGCTGGGTTTTGAATCTAATGAGAACCAAGTACCTGTCAATGTCATCAGTATCTCTCCCGAGACACAGCGTGGTGCTGAGGCCTAGGTCTGTACCAGTTTTGCTGTGTGCTGCTTAAAAGAGGCCACGTTACTCCTCCTGCAGTTTCCTGCACCTTGCTTTGGTGTGATGAACTGCTAAACTCATAATGTTCCACCAAACTCTTAATCCAGCCGCATACTGGGGAAAATATGGTACTTTCAATTTGACTCTGCTGTGGCTGCAAAAGAGCTTTGCAATCATCAGTGGCTTTGTGGACAGGTGATCCTGCAAAGTCATTCAATCTCAGCACTATTTTGTGTGCTGACTTACAAAAAGTGCTAGCTATAGAGTGGCTCCTTTATTCTCAGAAAATCAATAAATTATGTCATTAGCTATTAGAAACTCCCACACTCCCCATGCAGGTGGAGTAGATTTTTTTGAAAGCATCCAGCCTTTTGAAACTTTTTTATCTCCTAGATAAGCGGTTTTCTCACATCGCAACAGCTGCAAGATGATGAGGTCTTTTTAGTTTCATTCAGCTGGCTTCTCCCTTTTCCTCATTTCCAGTTTGGGATTCCAGCCTCATTCCAAATTGGCAGGACTCTCAGTCTGCAAATAACAACCATTTGTTAAGATTGGACACCATCAAGGCATTCATACTGCAGTTTTGCATCAGTTGTGATCCTTGTGACAATATTTGATGACAACGGGAGCCTGGACTTGACCTGCGAGATTCTTTCCCAGTACTGTGGCGTTCCTATTACAAATCACACACGTGGAAGACCAAATGGCAGAGAGAAGGAAAAGATAAATCACAACATATAGATAAGAAACAGCACGAGAAAGAGTTCTCTGGGAAGGCACTGTCCCCTACCACAAGCCCTCTGTCCAGTGACTCGTACCTCAAACCCACACTACACTACAAAACTTAATTACAGCAGAGCTCAGATCTTTACAACTCCATAAAAAGCTGTGTAGACCCATATATATATTTTTTTTGTTTAAAATTAAAGTAAGATAAGAAGGCTGAACTCTCCTTCAAAAGTACCCTATTTTCACTTATTTCCTTCTATAGTCATGCATGCATAGTTCTCAGCAATTCTGCTTTAATGGGGAGAACTTTCCCTAAATAGTCCTAGACATTCCTTTCCTTGATTTTCACCCCAGTAGTGTGAACATTTTACTTAATTGTTTCCTTTCTTTCTTTTCTATGTGTCTTAGACCAAAACAAACCCTGAAGACATTTCCCACATGGCAGAGAAGACAAAAATAAACTGAGGGCAGCTGGGTTGGCTAGCAGTAGCCCCCACTGCTGTGTTGATCATGCATTCTCTCTCATTAGCTTACCTAGAACAGGGAGGTTTGACCTACCGGATTCTGCATGCTCTCTTTCTTCCCTCATGTCACACTTTTCACCATTCTGATAGATCCAGGCTATATGGTTGGAGAAATCTGCCTAGCAGGGAATTTCCCCTCTGTACTGCAAGCTGTGGATAGTATGAATGTGTGAATAGCCTGGAAGGATCATTGTTAAGAGGGCATGAGGAACAAAATTACTGAGCTTGGGCTCAGTGACCTTCTGCTTTCCATTCATGAGTTCTGCAGTAAGCACAACTCAACCTGAACTAATAATAGCTGTGCAATATTTGTTCAACGAGCAAACAAAAAGAACAACAATAACAAAAGCTTAACCAAGGTTTGCATTTGCTTTCCAAAGTACAATTCGATAAAAATCTAGCTTAGGCATAAATATGAGTTTCATTAGATCTTTCGGTTAAGGTGATGGCCCTTAGCATAAGGGATATGACAGGTGACGCTTTGAGAGGAAATGGCAATAGATGAGGGTGCTCAGACTGTAAATATTATAGCTTTCCCTCTTTATTTAATGAAATAACTGTAATCATAGAGAGGAAAGCAGACAAATGTTTCACACATATGGCAAGCTTCAGCAGTCAAACAATTCCCCCAACACAATGAACACAATCTTTCCAGCTCTAGGCCTTTGCCACAAAGCTAATAGCTCTATTCCAGAAATAACTGTTCCGGAAAGCAATCACATGCCCCATGCCTCTCCCTGCAGGTGCAGCTTTCCTGGTCAATCCAACCATAAACATTATATTTTTGCACTCCCTTGTACAGGAGTAAGTTGCAATCCTGCAGTCAGGAAATGTCATGATCAGCAGTCATTATGGTGAATTCTCTGAAGTAATGCAAAGGCACACAGGGAATAGCTTTCCATGATTTTAAAGCCTGTACACAGGCGTGCGTAGATTCTCATGAAGCAATAACTAGTGACTGAAGTCAAATGATAGGTTATTGCTCCCCCCCTCCCCCCAGCCCTTTTTTTCCCATCAAAGCAGGAAAGGAAATTAAAGATAAATCTGGTTTTATGCAATAGAAATAGTTTTTTATTATAAATAAATCTTGGACAAAACCAGAGCAAGCAAGAGCACTGCTGTTTCTGTTTTTGGCAGGTACCTTGGCAAAGTATGGGACAGGTGGCTCCAGGAAGTAAAATACTCCATACCGCTGCAAGTGCTTGGCAATCTGTTAAAATAGCAGCAGTCTCACTCTCAACCATAAGGAAAAGGCAATTATTATATCCTCAGTTATGACTACAGGTAAGCAGACAGGCTTCAGCACAACTTGAATCCCAGATCTTTTGCTCTTGTTTACCAGAAGCCACACAGTGCCCTGGGCATTTCACACAGCAAGCAGACACATCCATTATCAGCCTGAAAGAGGAAGGGTGTTCACTAATGTCTGCAGCTGCCCAGACCTTAGGAAATGTGGGTTCAGTTCTTGTGCTTGTACAGCCATCCTATGGGATTTTGTTAAAATAATTTAGTTTGTCTGGTCCAGATACTTAAAAAGACTTGCTTTTTTCCTGATGCCTGAAACCTGTCATGCTCATCCTGACATCAAATGATGACACCAAGTTGAGAGAAGCTGTGGACACTCTTGAGGGCAGAGAAGCCCTGCAGAGAGATCTAGATAAATTAGAAAGCTGGGTAATCACCAGCTGTATGAATTTTAACAAGGGCAAGTGCTGGATCTTGTACCTGGGACATGGCAACCCTGGCCACACATACAGACTGGGGAAGGAGAGGCTGGAGAGCAGCCCTGCAGAGAGGGACCTGGGGGTTCTGGTCCATGGCAAGTTGGACATGAGCCAACAGTGTGTCCTGGCAGCGCAGAGGGACAATCGTGTCCTGGGGTGCATCGAGCACTGCATTGTGATCCTGTTGAGGGAGGTGATCGTCCTGCTCTACTCTGCACTGGTGCAGCCTCACCTCCAGTACTGGGGGCAGTTTTGGGCACCCCAGGACAAAAAGGATATGAAGCTACTAGAGAGTGTCTAGAGGAGGCCACTAAACTGGTGAAGGGCTTGGAGGGGAAGCTGCATGAGGAGAGGCTAAAGTTACTTGGTTTGTTCAGCCTGGAGATGAGGAGACAGAGGAGATCTCATCACTGTCTATAACTTCCTCACAAGGGGAAGAGGAGGGGCAGGCAATGATCTCTTCTCCCTGGTGACCAATGACAGGACCAGGGAAATGGCAGGAAGATGTGCCAGGGGAGATTTAGGTTGGCCAACGAGGAAAAAATTCTTCACCCAGAGGGTGGTGGAGCACTGGAACAGGCTCCCCAGGGAGGTAGTCATGGCACCAAGCCTGACAATATTCAAGAAGCATTTGGACAATGCCCTCAGATACATGGTCTGAATCTTGGGATTGTTCTATGCTAGGACAGGAGTTGGACTTGATGATGCTTATGGGTCCCTTCCAACTCACAACATTCTATGATTCTATGGTTCTATGATACTCTGAAGAAGAATACACTGTGAAGAGATAGGTGCCAAAATTGCACAGGGATTAAGCATCTCGCAAGTGTTAGAGAAGGAGTCACTCTAATACTAAGAGAAATAGACACTTTTCTGTAAAAGACTTTAGTGTTTGGAGAACTCATCTGGGAGTGAGAAGTATGATTTCAATTCTTCCTTCAAACTTATTGTATTGAACCCTAGATTTCTGCCCGCTGTCTTAGGCTGTCCCAGTTCCCAGGTTCCAAGGTATGGGGGAGGAGGAAGGGAAGTACAAATGGATCAAGATTGGATGGGAAGGAGAAACTATTCCTCCTACAGAATGCGCAATGTTTTGTACTGGCAGAATTTAAAGAACAAACAAGCCGGAGGGCAAGTAAGCTGCTCCTCGGTTGTGTAGCATACCTGGATTCCAGCTGTTGCTTTAATCAAGTAATCAAAGACAATTTTTTTTAAAATTTAAAAGAAAAACCTGTTTTTCTTAGTGAATATTCAATTCTTGTTTGCAAAATTGAGCTGCTTCAAACAAAGGAAGTGAGGGCACTGCTGTACCTGCATAACCCAAGCCCTTAAGGTCCTAGTAGATGGGGGAAAGATAGGGCAAAGAAAGGAAAGGAGAATTTTGATTCTGCATAAGCACAGGGAAGCACAGAATCCAGCTGTTGATTTCCTAAGTACCATAACCATCTCGAGCGTGTCTTCCAGAGAGGAGCTCAATGGATACACTTCAGGAAAGCCTAATTTTTAGATCCTGGTCAGCTCAATCATGAGAGGCATGAATTGCTAGGCCTGAAGAGATCAAGGCAGTTGCATTTATTCACAAAAGTAGAACAGTAGGCAAAGGACCTTCACTACCAAAACCCTGATAACTATAGACTCGGGCACGAGGAGTACAAGCCAGAGTTTGGAAGTTCATGGTATTAAGACTTCTACATCTAAGCGCCGTCTACATACTGAGGTGGACACAAAAGCTGACCTCCTGGATCTGAACCTCCATATTTCTTTTCCTCTTCCTTTTCTTATACAACAATAATAGTTTTTACATTTTCTGAAGGTTTTTTATGAGGGTAAAAGCCCTAAAAAATGCTACATGGTCAGCCTGGACGGTAACGAGGGTCTATATGAATATCTAAAAGACTGCATATCCAGTGGAGGGAACAGGTGACTGGAGGATATGCAAGCGTGCAGATTTTAGTCTGGGTGACAGTAACAGTGGAGCATTAGAGGAGCATCTGTGGATGCAGTGGATTACTAAGAACATAAGGATATTAACTATGGGGATGGGAGCATCAGCACAGGCCAAAACCCAGAAAACAGACCTAAAGAGACCTCATTTTCTTCCAGTGCAAGAGCAGACAGCCCACTAATGTGAGCAGGTAAGGGTGAGAAATGAACCCCACTCTTTTATCAGCTCATGCCTAGGGACATTCTACCCCACCTTTCACTCTGTAAAGGGATACAACCTTCACCCTGTGCCATGTTGAGTCACTCCCTGGCTCCTGCACAGTGATGCAGCTTGGCTTCAGTTCCTCACAGTCTGGGAAGGTGCAAGTTCTTGCTGTCATGGAAGGGAAGAATAAGACAGGTTTGTAGGGAGGGACTAAACAATTAAGAGTGTAAAACTAAGTCAGTTTTTATTGCCTTGGTATATCTGGTTGTGCTTTGTTTGCTAGCATGTGCTGAGGACTGTGATCTTAAAGCATCACAGCTGTTGTTACCAACCCGTGATACAATCACACCCTCGGTTTGCTGCGTGAACTTATCCTGAGGGGCATATCTGTGCTGCACACTGTGTCCAGAGTAAAGATGGATGAGCTAACATTACAGAAAAGGTGGGGCTAGTTATCAGATATGGAACTCCATGCTGCTGCGGCTTAATTAGAAGAAGCCCAGATATTCACAGGTAACACAGAGCTGTGCTGAGCAGACACATGAGTACAGGAATGGGCAGTATTTTTCAAGTAAATATACTTGGTAAAATATGCTAACAAAAATAATCGATTTTCTAGTCAGTCAGAACTGATGCCATTTCCCCTGTGCCTTGATGATATTTAAAATATTGCTGACTACTGCTGTGTTGGTACAAGTAATGCAAATCCACGTACTTTCTGACAGTGAAAAACACAGGAAAACAGAGACTCCAGGGCCAGTCTACTGCAGCAGGAAATGTTTTCAGAACAAAAAGTGACTGGGTCATGCATAAGCTTTGCGATAGCAGTTATTCTGGCAGCTGAATAGTCTGTCAGGGGAGGCAGGTCAGTTCATCTCCCTTGACCTAGAGTACTTCTTTCCTTTATTTATTGGCTGCTTTGACTTGCTGGTTTTCATCCCTAGGTTTTGTTTACTACTTTTTTTTTTGTTGTTGTTTTGGTAAGAAAAGAAAGATGTATGGCAGAAGAGGCCACAGGAATCTGTGGACAGAAATACCTCTCTGTTGGCAATATCTGATTTTTCACTAGCCTTGGCATATGTCATAGGAATGGGCTAGGAGATAAACCCCAATCCAGACACAGGTCACTGTTATTGCAACAATCCATCTAGCTTTACACTGACTTTCAGTATACAGGAAATTTTCAAGCAAGCAAAGGTCTTGTGGGAGGTGGGGGTGCATCCAGGCATGGAATCCAGCTTCCATATCTGTTTCAGGGACTTTCCCTTATGAAGCCTAAATCATCAAAATGAGAACATTCCTGAGTTAACAAGATGTCTCTCACTTTGAGCCACCCACCAGAAGTCTTTAAGCAAAACATAACAAGTGATTCATGGTGATATGAACTCCCCTGACACATGCACAGCCAAGACTAATATTATGGTACAGTATGTTATGCTTGATTAAACAAAATGTTTTGGTACTCATATTTGACAAGCTTTTGCATAAAGCAATTGTGTCAAGCTACACATTTAAGTCAGGAAACTTTAATTTGTTCCAAGGCTGAGTGTTCACGGGTTTTTTTTCTCCTTTCAATTCCTTGTTTCTTTGGCAAGAAGCAGCTGATGCCATTGTTGTAACACCTGAATGTACGACATGTCCAAAATGTCTTGCTGAACCTTCAAGAGGAATGCAACAAGTAAGGAGGACCTTACTGGAGAGGTGCAAGGACAGTGCTGTGGCTCAATGGAGAGCTTGAGGGTGACTGGACTGTTTTTGCAGTGTGCTTCAGGTGCCTGGAGCACGGGGGAGAGCACTGAAATGACTGAGAGGCTCTGAACTGGATTAGCCAGGTTCAGGTAAGCTCACTAGCTTGCTTCAGTGCCTGTTCTGTGGGAAGCAGGTTCAGACTGAGCAGGAGGAAGCACAATAAGCATGGGTAAGGAGCGAGCCCTGAGCCAGGAGTGACAGTCTTGGTAGTGCTGGAGGAGGTGGCTGAACAACAGAGGCAATAACAAAGATCTGTCTCAGACAAGGGCAGAACACCACTGGTCTTTTCCACAGAAGCCTCATCTAGGGGAAGGTTGATGACCACTGTAGCAGAACAATCAATTCCCTTCACTCACCCAACACAATTATCTAGTAGACAAAATGTGGCAGGCAGTGGCCATTTGGAAGGACAGGGCAACTAAATGCTGCAACTTCCAGATGCAGAACTGTATGAAGAGATGGATTTTGTAGCAAGTCAGTATGCGCGTCTTGTTAGGATGCCCCACATATGACTGGTTGAAGTCAGTGTGATCCTATGGGCATGGTCATCAGCTGAGAAAACAGCTGTTGCAGCTATTTTACCATGCGATAACTGCTGACCACTTCAGCTTCTCAGGAGAGGTATGAAGCTTGATTAGCATAAGGATCAAGACCTTCGTTGGACTGTGTCACCAATGTTGACTTTTCATATGCTTTAAGTTTTCTTAATTTTTTATGATCTACATCCTGAAGTACATAAATCATTGATAAAATATTGTATAAGTTCAACTTGCTTATAAATCATCTTTAAACTATATCACATGCTATACTTGTACATCTTGATCAAACCGTGAGAAAGGCAGAAAGCGCAAGATCAAAGCAAGCAGGAAACTTCTAGTGTGGCTGGGCTGGGAAAAACATCTGCCTATCACCATGTTTGTATAATCACTCATGTTGTGGCTGTCAGACAACTGATACTTGCGTCATTCTGCACACTGCAGTTTATCAGCGGTAGCTAGGGTGCTGTAGTTTCAAGAAAGAACATGCACCAGGACTACAAGGCAGTTAACTGCAAGTGAGAGCCAAGCCTCTGCTCCTCGTACTGCTCTGCATATGCATTTTTTTCAAGTGATTCCAGACATAACTTGGCCAAGATAAGGTTTATTTTAACTAATGTCTTCTGTAGCCCTAATTTATTACTTTGGGCTCTTATTACCAAGAAGATGTTCAAAACTATCTTTCCTTTGCATCTTTAAAAAGTGCCACATTATGATTTGTGATTTAAAGCTTCTGTCAATGTAAACTCCTGATGCACTGAGATCTGTGTAGCATTTAAAAGCTTGTCTCATTTGTGAGACAGCAAAGGCAAGGATAAAATAGTTAAAGTTCCCACTGAGTTGTTTTTATTGCTAGAAATGAACTTGCTGTTCTTGAATAACAATTTGAGACTTCAAGCAGTGCATAAAAATTATGTATTTAAGAGCAATCTTGCTTTTTGAAACAGACATTTACTCAGCATGAGCAACCTATGAAGTTTGCATAGGCAATATAAGCAGTTATTCAGATATACAGTAAAAGATCTCAGAGGAAAGAGAATTCCCTTGCAGCACTTACCTGGAGGCATTTTTTACTTCAACATGGCAGGTCCTTGTGTAGCCAAAATCCATGCTGAGGCCTCACACCTTCTCAGCTGCACTGTGTCATTATCAAATTTTATCACAACTGTGCTGAGCCTTTGCCCACAGCTTTCTGAGAAGAGTGCATGGTGCAAGCATTGTTAGAAGTTCCTATTGCCGGGGCAGAGAGAGGCTGGACCAGGACTCAGCCTGCTGCCCAGCAATGAATTGGTACCTGCGCAGGTTTGATTTTGCTTTCATTGCTGCTAGGGGTGAAAGGGACACGTAGCATGCACAATGGAATCCAGAAAAGGATAGTCTCCATTACTGTGCTTCCTTCCCTCCCTAAAAGTTGAGCTAGTTTAGATCAATGAAACAAAAGCAGTGTTCCTGCAGAAACTGCATGAATTTGAAGAGTAGGAGAAATAAGTTTACAGTCGTAGCTAGACATCACCACAGCCCCAGGCAAAGACAATTTATCATTAATATTAGACTATATTTGGGCATTACATATACCTGTGTAACTCTTCTCTCCATCATTGCTTCTTCTGTTCATGTTCTTTGTTCTCTGTGGGGCAGAAGCAATAGTACTGCAGCAGCTGTGATGCTTTATGGGTGTAAGAGTTGAGGTTTGTGGGAAGAGGAATTAGCCTATACTAGGTCTCCCAGAATCACAGAATGTTAGGGATTGGAA
>NW_010335707.1:0-531 GCF_000700745.2 Antrostomus carolinensis
CCTGCCCCTGGGAGAACTGGGACCAGTATAACTCCCAGTAAACCCATACCCCGCCCTTCCCCCCATATCAAACCAAACTGGGCGAGCCTTTCCCACACCCCTAACCCCTCCCAGTCCCCCCACCTTACTGGTCCCAGTTCCCCCCCCCTTAGACTCGGTGATCCAGTCGCGACTCAACGAGCAGGAGGGACGCGAGGAGTTCTACGTCCACTACGTGGGCTGTGAGTACTGGGAACACTGGGAATACTGGTGAAGGGAGGTTGATGGGATCCAGGGGAGCCTCGGGCTGAGCTCCCAGTGCTCCCAGTTAACCGCAGACTGGACGAGTGGGTGGATAAGAACCGGCTGGCTCTCAGCAAGACGCTGAAGGAGGCCGTGCAGAAGAGCTCGGAGCAGTTCCTGGGGGACGCGGCCGAACAGCCCGAGCGCAAGATCACCCGCAACCAGAAACGCAAGCACGACGAGATCAACCACGTCCAGAAGGTGCTGGCGGGGACTGGGAGGCACTGGGAGGCGCTGGGAGGGGCTGGG
>NW_010335708.1:0-15604 GCF_000700745.2 Antrostomus carolinensis
TCACCAGCACTCTCTGGGCCCGGCCCTCGAGGGGTACTTGTTTGATACTTGTTTGAACTGGCTAACTTGGAAATGATAATTTGTTTTTTGTCTTTAAAAATATAATTTTGTGTACTGTGATAGTTTTGACCCAAAGTGTAAATAGTATCTTCTGTTATTTCTCTGGAATGCATTTTGCACCTTAATATAATTTGTATCGCAACTGATGAGAAGCAATGTGTTGTCTGTATGTATTATTTGCATGGACAGGGCCCCGTGACAGTGTCAGCAAAGGTTTAAAATCAGAGGAATAGGGCACTTCAGTGGTACTCTGCTAATCAACCCCCTTGGGTTACTGTTTTTTTAGAAAGAACCATAAATATATGTGAGAACTGCAAAGCTGTGAAGCAGTTGGAGAGAATATTTTTTGCATTAGTGAGGTGGATAAAAGAGTAACTGAGACTATCAGACTGATGAGATGTTTGCTGGAGTAAAGAGCCAAAGGTCCAAACTTCAAATGAGAGGATATTTAAGTGTTGGTAATTTGGAATTTTTGGTTAGGATACAGAACAAGCAAAACTTCATATTTTCAAATACCTTGATGTGACTGTTTTTAATTTTCTTAAAATTTATTTTAGGCTCATTTTCATAATGAGAGTCTTATAGTTGGTCTACATGTGTAAGTAAATGTATCTACTGAATTGTTTGCTGTTCTTATATACATGTGCTCTTTCCTATTTTTTTTACCTAATATTTCCAAATCTCCTCTTTAAGGGAGAGTTTGAATTTTCCCTTACCATATAAGTTTCTCAGCTCTGAACTTTAAAATATTTCTCTATATGACAAGGTATACACAGGCTGGCTGCTGTTGAGGTTTATTTGATGATGGTCTTGGAAAGTATTAGAAAGAAAATTGACTCCAGAACATCTCTTGTCACTCAAGGATTTGTAAAATGGTTTTGGAACTTTGTTCTTTTGCAGTTTAATTCATGATACTGGTGTTAAACACTTCATGTTTATTATCTGAAATTTTCTTAAACTGTGAAGAAAGCAAAAGGTGAACACTAAGAATCTGATCTGTTTTTCACTGTTAGCAATGTATATAGCTTTCTTATGAAAATGCTAGCATTGGTTTTTTTCAGTTTGTTTATATCTGTACACCAATTATAACAGCCTTTAAAATTATTTTCTGACATAACATTTAACTTGAAAACACATTTGTTTAATTGCTTGCAAATAAAAGACTTTTAAAGTGTATGTTTGGATTCAAGGTGGGAACTTTCAAAATAGAAGCCCAAAGCCAAGTTTTCAGGGCTGCTTGATAGAGACAGAAAGTTATTTCAAAATGTAAATTGTGAATGTATGAGGGCATTTTCTTTAGAAGTTGTATGTCTGAATTTATTGTAGTCCTATTTTGAAGGTATTAATGAGATACTGAATCACTTCTATGTTGACAAATGATCACTTTTTATTTTCCCTTATGGATTTTTTGAAGTTGTACTAAGCATCGGAAAAGTTATTTGGAAAATTAGTAAGAAACAACTGCAAATGTGTGATAAAATTACATTTTAAAAGATTGTATGTTGGATCAGAATTAGATACTAAACCCCCAACCATATATATTTATTCCTCTTGAGTGCTAGGTCAGGCTTAAATCTTATGTAAGGTCATTTTGACTAGTAGGATGATGAAAGTGGACTGATAGATGGTAAACATTAAAATTGTTGGCAGGAAAAAGGAGAGTAAGAAATGACAAAGCCTTGAACCTTCCGTTATCTAGATGGCTTGGAAATTACAGAGCATATTGCATAACAGTTTATATGGAGAAAATACACTCTGAAAGCAGTGCCAATGATAGCACTTCACAGAGGTTGCATTTCTCTTGCTCCATGGATTGTAAGAAACAGTTCTGGCAGTTGTTACAGAACCGACTGGTTGCAGTTACTGATTTATCCCTGTTGAAATAGGTAAGAGTTACCTGAGCTACTGGTGTAACACTTTTCTAAATTTTACGAGTCTGTAGGTTCTAAGATGCAGTTACTATAAAGTTATAAAATAGTTTGTGTTCTGCAAGTCATGTAGTCTTGTTTTAGTTTTGTGTTCTGTCCTCTGGGATGAATTAGAATAAGGCAAAGCCTTGCACAGATGCCAGATAGAAGTGTCTTAAATTACTTACAGGAAGAGCTGTGCTGTTAATTGTATGTCTGATGCTATCAGGGGAATATGAAATGTTCACTGCTAGGTGTAGAGCTGTGGTTGACATATTTGTAATATGACAACATCCTGGATACCTCTGTGTATTTTGTAACGCAACAGTTCTTCACTTAGCAATGTTGCAAATGTAAGTGCTTTTTCATTTTACCAAAAAAACAGGTTTCAGGCCTGTGACTTTTTCTGCCTGTGACTTTTCAGTTTAATTTTTAATAGCGGAGTCTTCCCTTTCTCACCTTTCAGTTTCCCTTTGTATTTAAATTTTCAAGTAAAACTCCTTTTACCTTTCAATGACTGATGAAACGTACTTTAATGTGCATGCTTATTGTTGAACTTTAATATTTCAAATATTCTATACAATTTCTTTATAGAAACGATTACAAAAAGAACTATTGGCATTGCAAAATGATCCACCTCCAGGAATGACTCTAAATGAAAAGAGTGTACAAAATTCAATTACACAGTAAGTATATGAACTGTTCTATTTTTGCTATCAAGCTGAAAAATGTAAGTAATGAAAAGTCCTCTGCATGCTACTTCCTCTGCTTATTCCAAGTAACATTCTGAATTTTTGTTTTTAGTCTGGGGAGTGAAACATAGTTCAACTTAATGAGCATACAGCAGTAATGTGCTGGACACTCTCAGGAACTGCATAGTGAATTCATAAAATATTTATTAGGCATTTTACTGTCTAACAAAATGCCAATTGGTAAAAGCTTCTGCCTATTTTAAAATTTAACAATCTCTCATAGCTACTAACCTCTGAAACCCTTTCCTTTTCATACTTTTAAGTTTTCCAGTGTTGGTTCCATTACCTACTGGGTTACATACCATTTAATTTCAGAGTTTTTCACAGGTCCATTGCCCTTCCCCTTCAGATAAATATTTTAATAAACTGTATTGATGATTTCCTTGACGGAAAAGTAAAACACCATGAAAGAATACGTACTAGTTTGTTTTCTTCCAAGCCTGTTTTTTTTGTAGGAATAAACTTTGGAACAGGTCTTTTGCTTCAGCTTTGTTGTCTCACATTAACAGTCTTTTTTTTTTTTTTTTTGAACCGATGGGTCTGTGTTGAGTTCAAGTCATAATTACTTGTATAATTTGCAGCACTATATTAATGCCTGTATGTAAAATATCAAGCTTGTTTCTTTCAAATGTAGGTTTGATGTGTTATTCACTTTTGTGATAGTTATAATACTAATGTAGTGTTTAGAAGATTAGGCTGTGAGTGGTAATTGATTTGATTAGTCCTGTGCTTCAGGAGTAAAATTACAATTTGTCAGTCCACAATACTAACAGTTTTTTCCCCATTCCTTAGGTGGATTGTAGACATGGAAGGTGCTCCAGGAACACTATATGAAGGGGAGAAATTTCAGCTTCTATTTAAGTTCAGTAGTCGGTATCCTTTTGATTCGCCTCAGGTAACTGCTTTCTTACCTCTTGCTTAACACTTCCTTTAGGTTATAGCTTCATGACACATGTCGAGTATCAGTATAATTTACATATCCTGCTGTGAGGTTTAATTACTTTAATTTGCACTAAACACATTGTGCAGATTCCTTTTCATTAAAAAATGGCTCTGCAGTGAGGTGTAGTGCTGTGACAGTCTGTTTGGTTTTAGAGCAGATGAAAGAGCAGTGTAAACTGGAGGCTTCTTTGAGGTTGATACTTATATCATACAAAAGAGCATACTTATATCCTACAAAAGTAGGAAGGTCCCTTTCACTGGAGTGTAGTAAACAACAAACTGCTTCTTCATCCCCTTTCTTTTTGCTTCCAGCTTTTAAGTTTCTTGCATTTTCTCTGCTACCATTGTTAATACAGCTGAGGGAATACTGTGCTTGTGGTAGGGGTTCTCATACATACGTGACATCTTGAGAGGCCTGCAAGCCTAGTGATTCTAACCGAGGTGTGAGATAGTGTTACTTTCATGGTAAGGTAAAGGGCTGAAGGGGCAGCAATACTACTAGGCTGCAGAATGGGCTCTGTACATCCATCCCTCCAATAGCTGAGGAGAATAATACAAAATGTGGCTGGTAAGAGCAGTGTTCAGCTATCACCCCTGCTCTTCTGAAAAAGGAAGAAGAAAAGCAAGATCGTCTTGGTTCTTATCCTGTCTGTTTCAGCTCAGAGTTCCAAGAGTGAATCTCTGAAACTGAAGGAAGGAGCTGTGAGAGGCACTTAAACCATAAACATTACCTATTTTTAGCTACAGTGATAAGAACTAGAATGCTGACTTTTCATTCTTAGGTTTTAAGGAACAAACTGGCTACATGTGTTTCTGCACCCCATCAGGTTTGCAGTGAACTACTCATAGGTGACCCAGAGGAGAGGAGTCACTTTCATTTGGTTCCAAGTGCTACTGTTTGTATACATTACCCAACCTGTGTGTGGAGCTCTGTGCAATTTATTGTAAAACAGCAAATTAGGTCTGTACATGTACACTGATTTTTAGCACAGAAAACAATTCAGAATTTAAGTCCTGGATCCCTGATTGTTGTAGATGACTAGAATTTCTGTTATAAAAATTATGCTATGCAGTAAGTTCATTCTGTGTTACAAACCTCTGGGTCATAATTCTCTCTCCTGCAAATCTGCTTACTGTGAATTGAGTTTACGCATCTGTTGCTTAACCATGTGGTAGTTTTCTGCCTTTAAATGTATGTTGTCTATCATAGTGTGCATGCTTTTACTTATCTAGTATACTTAGTTCTGGTTTTCCTATAAAAGGAAGACATTAGTTAGAAGTGAAATACATTACAGGATTATGAAGGTAAGCTCATCAATGTTTAAGAAATACCAGTTTAAAGACCTATGAAAGATCATTCTGCATCCAGTTTTTCTACTGCCTTAGAATCCTATCTGCCACTTAGCGAATAGGTTAAGCTCTCTAATTCCAGTTTCCCATATGATGATGATGATGTTGCTTCTTTCTTGTAGTCAGTGATGAGGCGGGTGTGTTGTGTACACATTTGTACACATCCATATATCTATATAACTTAGGAAGCACTTAAGAGGATTCTGGGTATTACGAATATGAGTGGTAGAGATTTATTATGTCATTGCATAAAGATGACAGTGGTTATGTGGGATAAGGAGCTCAGGAGGATAATGCTGCTATGAAGGCTTCACTTTTACTCCATTTCCATTGGTCCCGAGCCAACTGTGTGTTTGACAAAAACTTGATGTAAGAGCGATTGTTGTTAAAAACTTATTTTTCTGACCTTTTTTGACAGTGATACTGTCTTTTAACAGAGTGGAGCTAAGGTTCTAAATGCTGTTCTTCCATATTCATCCATGTCAAATAAAAACATACTCAATTAGAAATAATGATCTAAAAACATTTATTATATGATAACATACTTCAGCTGTACAAGTCCTTTATTAATAGGATTGATGCATTTTACTCCTTGTGCTGCAGCCTGGATGAGATGTCCAGAACTTAATTTCTCTTGTGTCTAGGTTTATAGAAATACCTTGTTGTTTCCTGGTGTATAACGTTGTGGTTTATGAAATCGTTAAAATCCAGTGTTTTGGCAAGGCAGCTGTATTCCTTAGGACATGAAAGACTGAGGCTGCCAGATACAAGAAGTTTAGTTTGATGTCTTTACACTGTTACCTTTGCATTTTTCTATGCTCCATGAATATTCAAAGAAAAAAGCCTACATTAAACCATTTATTTAATGCCATCTTCACTAGCTATTTAGGCTTCCATGGTTTTGTTTTACACTACAGTTAATAGCTTCCAAAAATGAATGAATCTAACATGGTAAAGTGTATTTTTTAGTGTAAATAAAAATGGCAGATCCACTTCTTAAATAAGGTATTCTTGTTTTCTGAAAAGCAATGCAGTCTTATTTAAATTGTGGGCAATAAATTACAATTATATTTGTTCTTTTTTGTTTAGGTCATGTTTACTGGAGACAATATTCCTGTTCATCCTCATGTTTATAGCAATGGTCATATCTGTTTATCCATTCTAACAGAAGACTGGTCTCCAGCTCTCTCAGTGCAATCTGTTTGTCTTAGCATTATTAGCATGCTTTCCAGCTGCAAAGAAAAGGTATGGGCTTTTTTAGCACTGTTGGAGTAGAATAAGTAAAAGGTAGTAGTTTTTTACTTTGCAAAGTGAGATTTTAGTTTCTCAAATTCTAAAACAAGTGAAACTGCTGTATCTACATTTCTACTACTGAAAAAGTACTAAACTAGAACCGCAAAATAAGCGGTGCAGTAAGTACTTTGTCACCATTTTCAGAGTAAGCTGCTCATATATCGTTACTGGAAAAGAGGAGCGAATGGAACCTTTCTAGTTGTACTAATGGTGAAGTTCAGTCATGTTTTAGGGCAATTCTTTGTAAATTGATTCTGTCTCTAAAGGCAGTGCAAAATTACTATTGAAATGTCTTTAGTGCAGATGTTTGTAAGGCTTTGCAGCTGTACTATTTTGATGATCTTGATCCTTTTCATTACAAGAAAGTAAATGGTGTGAAGCTGCTTTTTTAGTCACAGATGAGTGGCACTGATACCTTAGACTTTTTTGTAAAGAGGATATCCTTTTGACTGTTTCTTTCTCAGTGGAATGTCTGTGGGAGTTAGATGTGATCAGAGCTTGTACATCTGTGTTATCCAAACGTGCCTATTTATGTCACATCCCAATCAGTCCTAGTCATGTGTATGTGGTAGAAAAACACCTCCAAAGTGGCTTTGTATTTTATCCTATAACTCTGGTTTTGTATAATAATGACACTTATGAGCAAGGCTGAAGAATATGAAGTGTTGATCAGATATAGTTATTTAAGTTCATTTTTTTCACGCACTCCAAGCTGAGATTTAGGGATGTGAATTGAATCCAATATATCAGAATTACTTTCCAAACTGCAAAAGATTTTTTTTTTTATTTTATTTTTTTTAACAAAAGCTGTTCCCTTTCTTCTGGATTGTTTTCTTTATTTATTTCTCCCCTATCTATCTCCAAACTGTTTGGTATTTTTCATTAATTTTTTGCTTGGAGTATCTCCAGTAAGAATTGTTACCTGAATCTTTAAAAGGTTTTTACTGACAAAGGTCTAGCCCTGCCTGTTACCTCATTTTCACTGCATTCACGTGGTAGCCTTTCATAAGCTTATTAAAATAGCTCACATATTACAATATGAGGATTGTTTGATTATTTGTAGGTCTTTTTTTGTGTTGCAGAGGCGACCTCCAGATAACTCATTTTATGTAAGAACGTGTAACAAGAATCCAAAGAAAACAAAATGGTGGTATCATGGTAAGTATTCAACTAGGACCAGGAATTTTGGAAGTGTTTTTCAGGCTGAAGGCAATTAAAATGCAGGAAAGTAGGATAAATCTGTTCAGAGCCTTATACTATTTTTTAAAATATCAAAAAATTATTAAAATCCTGTTTCTGGATACTCTGCTGTGATTTTTTTTTTTTTTATATCACATTTTATTAATTCCTGATGGAAATGTAAATAGCACAGATTTATATGTTGTAAATTGTAAGACTGAATTTGAGTGAAAGTTCTCGTAAACTGTGTTAGTCCATGAAAAGTCTTAAGTTTGGGGTTGGAGAAAGTCCGTAATGAAACTCGATTTAACTCTAAACCCAGAATTTTTTGTTGTTGCTGTTGTTGCTTCAAGAGCTTTTACAGCGATTAAAAGATGTCTGTATATTTGCTATGTGTTTTAATATATTTCCACCATTAATCAGAATTTCCAATGTGGGATGGTTGGCTTACTTAAGACTCTTAAGAACTAATAGTCAACAATATAGTAATAAGATTCTACATGTACATGATAAAAAAAAAAAATACCATAGCAAAATTACTACGTGTAGTAGTACTGCGGAGTCTGCAGTGCTAGTGTTGTGTTGTTTTGGATTTATTTTTTTTCCCCCCTCCATATGCTGTCTGTCTGACTTTGTGGTTTCTTTATTCTACCTTGACATTTGTCATCCTCTTCCCAGAGCTGGGGTTGGCTGTATGTGCTTGTCTTACCCACTCCATTGGTGAGGAAAGAAAGGAGGGGGTAGAGACAGGCTGTGCTTTTCTTCTCTCCTCTCTTGTCAGCCAATACTTTCTTTGCTTTCCCTGGGAAAATACTGTACAAATAGAGGTTATTGGAAGCCCATGTATTTTGGGAAGGGATGTGTTAGAGCACGTAATGCTGTATGCTAGGGTGATGCAGGCGGAGTTGATCCCATCACTACTTTTCACTGAAAGCTCCGTCATAAAACATCCCATTTTTCCCTGTCTCCCCACCCCAGGACATGTTCTGCCCCCTAAGTGAAATGAGACCAGGTATTTTGAGACAGCAAAAGTTAATGACTGGAGAGGCAAATGCCAAAGCCTTCACCCTTGGATTCTTAAAAGCCTGTGGACACCTTAACAATAAAAACTCGAGAGTTTCCTAATACCTGCTGAGATGCATGGGTTATTGATATATGGTAGTGTAACACAAAGAAACTCTGTTTCTTGTTTCTCATAGTTCTCTAGTAGTCTCTCTAAAACAAGGTCAGTTACAATGAGGAGTGCTGTATGTCATGGATTAAAAGGTGTTTAAGAAACTCGGGACTGTTTATTGTGTGGTTGTATATTATGTTGTTTTTAAAACTGACTCCAAGAATAATAATCCTGTTGCCCACAAGGCTGGGATTTTAATCTTCACCAGATTATTCAGTAATCACTTTATTTTCTCTTTCTGTTTTTGAACTCTTGTGCTGTGCTTGGTACTTCTCCATTTCTAGTTCTGCTTTCTCTTTATTGGCAATTTTTGGAGAGTTTTTATTAACTATTTTTATTTTCACTTGCTAGTTATTTTTAAAGAGAAAGAAGTAAAGCTTTTTTATTGGCTTTATCTTGTGATTAAAATATGTGCTGTCTGCTTTGAATTTGTACTAGAGTCTCATTTTGACTCAAGATTCAAGTCTATCAAGAAGAAGTCTGCAGATACTACTTCGATTTTTTTAATTCCTAAAATTTGAGTTAAACAAGCAAAATACTAAATGAGTATGAAATGTGGACTGTCTGACTCTGAAAGTTGCTATATAATTGTAGCTCAAAACCATCAAGCTGCTTATAAACCACCGAACAAATCATTTAATTACTTCAAATTAACTATGCAATGGCTGTTTTCTGAAAGTCAGAAAACCCAACCCCTCCCCAAATTCAGAGCAACCTAAAAACTGACCTGAGGCAAGAGAAAGCAAGTGAGTTCATTTAAATAACTCATACTGTTTTGCTTAATTACATTTTCAGTTTTTTAAACTTCCTTTTAAAGTACTAAATACAAAGGAGATCATAATTAAAAGTTCATTGAGCTTCCCTCCCATTAAATTCTTACATTAAAATATAAAACATACCTGATGTCCATTGGACAAACATTTTTTTAAATGCTAGAGGGTTTTTCCTTCATTTTGCATGTCACTTGCTCCTTCTCTCAGTTACAAGTAATTTTGTTTCTCTTCTGTGGACATATAACAAGACTGCCAAGGCGTGATCTTTAAATTTTCAGTGTTTTCTTGATAGGTGTGAAGAAATGGTGGGTTACACTAAAATGGGAAGCATAGCTTGCCAGCTAATTTTAACCACCTCAACCTTAACCTGTCTTCAACCTTATCTATACCTGAAAAGATTTACAAGCCCTTGGAAAAGGTTATTCTATCATCTTCATTTTCTGCTCTGGCTTCAACTAAAATGTCACACATCTAATCTTGTGGTTGAACCACCCAAGAGTAACCACTGGATGAAATAGGTCCCACTGCTAATACAAGAACATGTGAAGGGAGATGCAGAGTGGTTCTGCCCCTTCTGTTGTCAGCTAGCCATTGGACTGGCTTAGCTTTAATGTGAAATTGAATCCCTGTGTTTTGAAGATAAAGGAGAGAGACTGTCATCACTTTAAACAAATGCCTTTAAAACTTTTTTTTTCCAGTAGATGCCTGGAATTTGTTTAGCTGAGAGTAAATAGTGCATGACTGGGAGCTGGTGTAAAGCAAACTGATCTGAACACAGGAGGATAAAGTGGAACTTTGAGATATATTCTGACATGTATATCTGTGTCTCTGTGCATTTAGTTTGTTACAGAGTTTTTAATCTCTCATTTCATCCCTGTCCCAACAAAGCAACTTATTCTGTAAGCAGTGTTATGGAGCCTTGTTTGCTACAAACTGATGTCCTGGTAGGCCCTGTTTCAAAACTCCTGATCTTTGATAACTAAAAATATTTCTAGATTGTTGCCCCTATCCAACATCTCCTTCAGCTGTACATTGAATTTCATGCTGAATTTCAATCTGAGGGTTGATCATGCCATGTTAAAGATGAGAGGATCTTCCAGGTACAGTTTTTTTGGGCATCCAGGCTGAAATTGGTTTCATATAGCTGCTGCCTGTTCATGGTGTTGTCAGGAGGTAGATTTTTGTGAAGAAAACAATGTTTGTTTTGAACCAGCACCTCCTTAGTGCTTTTTTTAAGTAGAAAGTGTTTTCTCTGGTATTTGGCTTAAAGTTTTAGTACGCAGTTTAAATACCCCTTCTATGTCTCTTGCATCCTTATCCAATCATTCTTACAGGTACAGTTTTTTGTTCTTTACTCCCCTATCAAAATGAAATTTTTTTTTCCATGTAATGACATGTTTTCCAGTGAGAATGTAGAATTATTCGCTGCTACTTTATACATACTAATTCTGTAAACACTTAAAATACTGTTTATGAAGCTACATTTTCTAGGTGTGCAAGGTTACAAGTAAGTGTATTAAAAATAACCAGACAGTGAGTTTTCTTTCTGTTAACAAGCTTAATGTTTACTGTTACCAGATGTAAATATGCTGCAGGTCGATGGGTGGAAGAGAAAGTTTAAAAGGGAGAGCTTTCACAGGCAAATATTTACTTTAATATTGAACATAATGCAGAAAAAAGATTGCCGTAGAATACTCTTCTGGTTGTAGTATGTTCTGTTCAATCACCATATCTAAAGTTTAGTGAAAGTTCTTTTCACATTTAAGATTTTAGGATTACAATAGTAACCTATTACTTTTGCGTGATTCTGTCAGCTATAGTTTGTGTTGATTCTTGAGAAATTAATATGCTTACATATATGTATGTATAAAGGGTTGAGAATGCATCAGGAGAAGCCCATTCTGCTGGCTCTTATTGCTATATATTCCTTATAAAAGGATTTCTCATTTTCATAGCTGATGTGGACCTGCTGTACTTTAAGGGGGCAAAATTTTAAGTGTATTTGGTCTTTCATTTTTCTAATGAGTGGCTTTTTAAATACCCAATGTGGAAATTACTGTCCTCTTTAATGCAACATTTGCTAATACTAATATACTTGGGGATGTATGTGTATTTAGGAAGTTTTATGTTTAATATTATCTTCTTTTTTTCCTGAGTATTGAACAAAGCTGCAGAATTATTAAATGGGTGTATTTCCCCTGCATGTTACTGTCTGTGCTAGGAATTGTTTCCATGTACAGCACCTTGCTAATTGGGACTTGGAATGTTTACATGTTTTCCATAAATATTCTTCTTTTATTTTAAAGATGACACATGTTGATGCCACCATTTTGTGATCCTCGTAGCAGAAGATAGTCCTACTGAGAAAATGAGCACTTTGATCATTCAGTCTTTGAACTTTAACCTTTGACTGGAAGTGACCTATAGGCAATGAAGACTACTTCCTTTGACTGCATTTTTACTAGTGTGCATTCTGGGCGCATGTTGATCGCTGGTTCAGTCCATGCAACTGACATGCTTTTATTAGTCATACAGTATTAATGCAGGTGTCCAGAAATGTCAGAATAATTCCATTATTTTTATTTTAAGCTTTTGGAAGAATTCCAGGTCTTCATATATTGTGCAATAACACTGAACTCCTTGGCGGTTTTGGTGCATCCATTGCCGGCAATGGACATTGTACCAGGGAAAGGTTTTGTTCCTGCCACAAAAAAGATTGATGCATGACAGAGCTTATGAAAGTTTTGGATGTATTTGGATTATAAGCAAGGGATCGACCATTACCTTAAAAGCCACCCCATTCTTTTATATTTGGATTCTATGCACTGTGATCACAAAACGAGCAGCATGAGTTAACATGCTTAGCTGAAGGACTGTAATAAGATCCTTGCATATTTATTAAATTGTTTATCTGCTGTCAAATTATTTTGACATGGAAGGTTTTTCGAGTGACATTGGCAGAGAGGTACAATGTTATCCCTATGGTGAAATAAAACTCATTTTTGTATATAGTTATTCATATCTCTGAAGCAAAGGTATGAGTAATTTAGGGTATGAGTGATTTAACCAAGAATTTATTTTGGAGATAGAGGATGGCAGTGATATAACTGAACTTGCTGCAGTCCATAATTGGGCTTGTAATTTGTACTTTAGAGCTTTTTCCAAATAGATTGCACACTGTTATTTCCTGCTAGCCATCAGCATGAGCCCTACTGCCTACACCAATATTTCATTTATTTATGTGTTTGAAAGCAATCCATATAACATTTTTTGTTTGCATTCACTGTTTCTTTTGTTGTTGTATGTCATGTTTGAATGTTACAAAACAATATTTTGATTGAAAAGCTTTGTCAGAAGATATTTTCATGTAAATTATTTCTTTATCTTGTAAGCATCATCTTGTCTTTTAATCCTGTACTATAAAAAGAAAAAAAAAATACATTTTTGACAGAGGCTTAATGTTTTGACAAAAAAGTGTGGACCTTCTTATTTAAGTTTAGACTAAAGTATATTTTCTTAACTTGCTTGTCCCATGCAGCCATGCCAGTTTTTTTCCAGACTTTTATTTCACCAAAAAAGGGGGAAAAGCCTAAAATCAGATTGATGTTTTTTTCTATGGAGCAACATTTATTGAAACAATAGGTAGTTGTTTTCACCACTCTGTAATATTTTGATACTGCAGTTAGGTTGTCTTTTTAGGAAGCACTTTTATAAACTTAATAACTTTACACATATGCAATATTTCTATAACTTTTTTTTACTGTTGCCTTATTGTTGCACTCAAAAAAAAATATTCAAGTGATTAATGCATGAATATCTAAATCAAGTTAACTACTTGATTTAAAAACAAACAAAGGCCAAAAAAAACCCCCAAAACATCTAGAATGAATAACTACAATAACAAACTGAAAATTGGCTGAAAATACCAATTTTTTTCTTCTTACTGCTGTATGATAACTGAAAAGTTTTATAGCCTTGTACATACTTCTCTGTTACCTAATATTTAAAACATTTTTTAAAAGTATAGATGCTTAACTCAGGGTGGAGAGATTTCAGATGGATTTGCTTCAGAGAAGTATTTTGTACAGCAGCCGAATTATGGATCTTGCCAGTGAAGTGAGGCTACAATATACTTCAGGAACTGCTATTTTTTTACTGTATTCAAAATATCTCTTGGCCTTTACAACTCAATGGTAAAATCTAGCTTTGGATATAAATTTGACGTGTGTATATACTTTCACAGTGAGCCTTTAAAACATAGAATTAAATTTTTTTTTAAGAACCAAAAATAATAATTTTAAGTAAATGAAATAGTTCTGCTCCTAAATTTGTTTAGCAAAATTTTATTGTTGTGAGTTAATCAAACTGGTTATTTTTGGAAATGGTTCATGTGAAAGAGCAGTAATCTGATACTTAATCTGTATATTCATGTTAACTGCTCTATTGATTGAATGGATTGAAGCATCTTTGAGAAATTAATGTATGAATGGTTCACATAATAGGTCCTATCAAATAGGCCACAGGAAAGAGACCGTATTGTCACACCAGGTAATGTCTCTGAAGAAATGGTTCAAGTACATCTTCTCAGATTCATGTATCTTTTCATATGGTGGCCTGCCATAATACAATAGATAGTTTGGAGAAGCTTTACGACATACTGTAATGTATTTTGTTGAAGATTTGCATTGTAGTGCAAAAAATTATACGTTTTATTGACCTATACTATCACATGGACTACAGTGAAGTTAAATAACCAAATTTATGCTGCTCTTTAATAACTCCCCCCTATAATATACTTAGATCAAAAAAAAAGTAGGGTAGATTCGAAGAGAACGTACCTCAGGTCTTTTAGTTTACAGTAGAAATGCCTCCATTGGTTGTCTTGTAGATCTGTGGGTAAGTTCACCTATACAGAGAGCCAAGACAAAGCCTATATACCACTCAAGCCCTCGAAGTAATGCAACTATTCTGACAATGCTATGCTGTCCTGAAATAGGGCTTAAATTAGATGAAGGTGGTGTCATCCTTTCTCTAGGGATGACCCTGTGTATGTAACTTTCTTTCACTTGGAATTTCTCACATGAAATGGTTACAGCATTGGCTTGAAATGATCTTGGTTTTATTTTGTGTCAATGTTCATGTTGTTAAACACTTTGTTTTGTGTTTAGTGTCTTTATACTATAACACAATAAATTCTTGTTTTAAAATAGATTACTACCCTTGAATGGAAGTACGTGTGGACCTTTTCATGGTGGAGTGCAGAAGCACTGTTCCTTACATTCAGCTGTTCTTGAGACAAAGCTGTCAGTAATTCCAGAATGCTGTGATGGATATTAAGGGAGGAATTTGGATAACAGGGAGGTGTTTCCTCTTTTCTCCAGAGGGTATCTGTTGTAACAGCTGAAGGAAGTAATTTATTTAAAAAAAAAAAAAAAAAAAAAAAAGGAGAATAATCGCTAAAATGTAATGCTTTCATTTCTCATAGATTATCAGATAGTTCCTTATCATGGTTCTTTGCCATTTGACAAATACTTCAGATATTGAATGAGGAGTTTCAGATCCAGGATTTTTGTTTGTTTGCAGTTGTGGGAAGAGAGTTTCTGCTACTTCATTAGCATATATCAGGACTGCTAAATGACTCTTCTGCTGCCTCGTATCAAAAATTTATTTCAGTTTTGTACTTTTTTTTTTTTTTATTGAAGAGGTGATGACTTCTGTTTCAGAAAAAGTAAGGTACTTTTTGATACCTAAAAAAACTGATTTTTGTGAAAAATTAAATTTTTTAATTCATGTATCATATGTTATGAATACTGTTCTGGATGTTTGATTTTTAGTTACTACTTTATCTGAAAGTCTGACAAAATCTAAGGTTTTAAAGGTACGGTATAAGGAGACCATAAAACTCCCATGACAGTAATTCAGTTTTAAAGAACAGATTAAGCAAATGTCTGTCAGGAAAAGTTTAAATATAATTGATAATAAGACTTTCCAGTCATGTTCTAGGTGATTTTTTTTTAAAAAGATGTAAATATTTATTAATATAAATGGTGTCTTAAAAACAGAGGGGGGGGGGAACCACCTGTGGCACTCAAATTTCATAGATGTTCTGTTGTTACTAAAAGCTTTGTGATAGAATCACAGTGTGGCTTGGGTTGGAAGGGATGTTAAAGATCA